>NC_041391.1:717473106-717473498 GCF_002162155.2 Triticum dicoccoides | reverse complement strand
AGATAAGAGAGGACACTTCTCTCTATTAGCTAGCTATAATAACAACCTAAAAATAACCCCCAAAACCCCTAAAGCAGCCACTTTTGTAAAAAAAATTGACTTTTGGTCCCGGTTGGAGCCACCAACCGGGACCAAAGGCCCTCTGATTGGGCTCGGTGCACAGGGCCACGTGGAGCCACATTGGTCCCGGTTCGTGTTTGAACCGGGACTAATGGGTGGTGGCATTAGTAACGACCCATTAGTCCCGGTTCATGAACCGGGACTAAAGGCCCTTACGAACCGGGACTAATGGGTGGTTTTCTACTAGTGATGGGAAGGAAGATAAAGGCAAATGTGTGGTGCATGGGTAGAAGGTAGTGGTGTGGTGTGTCATCTCGTTGGGACAAATGCAG
>NC_041391.1:717464837-717472041 GCF_002162155.2 Triticum dicoccoides | reverse complement strand
CTCTCTCTCTCTCTCTCTCTCTCTCTCTCTCTCTCTCTCTCTCTCTCTCTATGCACCTCCCTCCATTCGCTGCAGCACCTCCGCCTGCCCCACGATCTCATCGCCAGATCTTGAAGCCGACAACCGTGATGCATCCTCTCCACCACCATGATAGCCGTCGCGCTTCCACCACGAAACCCAACGTTGGACAATTACTAAACAGTAAGATGTAGCTAGCTAGGAGCCTCCACAGAGCTTTGAGACTCTCAGCCATCCGACCACTCCAACGTACGATCCAGATCAGCTCTGGTCGTCCCAGGTCGCTCGCGCGCTTCACTCACAGTTTAGCGGGCCGCTGCTCCGCAGAACGAGCTACGATTTTTGTCCATAAGCGGGCCAAGGCCCAGGTCCAGTTCAGCAGGCCACCTAAAATCCCCACTTACTATTGCGTACTCCTTTTCCTGTTATTAATCTCCTTCGGCATCGATCTAACCCTAGGTCTCGCCGTCGCCGTCGTGGTCGCCTCCGCCATGACCTTCTGCTAGCTGCTCCTTCCCCATCACCACTGCCACGACCATGCCTTTCCCGTAGCCCACCTTCGATGCTCTCCGTTCGTGGCTGCATCCTTTACGATGAGGGAAGGATGCGGTGGCGGCACAAGAACGCAAGAGGAGAAATGTCTGTCTCTCTGGATCCATGGAAGATGGCGCTGCGATTTGCATGTATCAACTGCCGTGGCCATCTTCTCCTACCATTTCGCCGGCGGTGCAGCGGGATCGAGATTCGGAAGTGGCCTCCATTGATGCCCATTCTCAACTTCTCATGTCCTTTCCCTTCATGGCCGCACCAAACCTAGCACGTTTGATGAAGCCCTCACGTTTGATAAACCATTGAGGCGCATATTCACCACGTGCGATCTTTTGCCACATAAGTATCTTTATATTTAAGAAAAATCACAGCATCAAAACCATGGAATCTTTATATTATTGTTATTAGGAAAGAGAATATCAAAGCTAAGGGACAAAGAAGAAGGGAAGAATGCAAGTATCAGTAAGTTGTGCCACGATGAAGATGAATTATGCATGGAACAAATCTGGATCCATGGTCATGACACGGCATGTCAGGTGTCCGGCAAGATATGAGGTTTGCTAGCGTTGCTCTTTAATCTCCAACTATCAATGCATATATAATTTCACCAGACTACGAAGAATAGATGCTAATGCTCCAAGATACTAGCTTTCTTTTCCTTTTTTTGTTGCATGGCCATGGTACGTGTTTGTCTCATCAGGAGTAATCAGAGTATCTGGAAAGAGCATAGGGATATATACTATCAACACTTGCACCGTGAGTGTTTGGCCGAGTGGCAGACACAACACCGAAGCATATTTTAGTTCTCTCATGCAATGTTTTTGCTTTTCTTTTCAATGTGAGATGGCCAAGGGTACTTAGGTAAAAAACATGTTTTTCCTATAATGTGTGTAATCTATGGTTATGTGTTTAACAAATTAATTTAGCGGATTACCATTTCTATTTTCAGGAGAACAATTATTATGTTGCTACCAGCAAGGTAACACAGTCATCTTCATTTGTTTCCTACATATGCCTACTGTATTGAGTATTGAACTACTTATTGCATATCCCATGAACTCTCAACATTCTTCAACATGCTCTTTTAGCAGACACGAATGTTCCCTTTATAGCCTGCAGGTAGGATGTATTTGTAAGATATCTATGCCTATCGCTTTAGTCTCCTTTTAACGAGAAGCAAGAAATGGTAAACATTTAATTGTCCTCAACAGAAAACTATATAAACAAGATGCTCCTATATAGTATGTTTTATTATGGAGAAGAAATTTCAGGTCTTCCTACATCATATTCGTCGTAAAAAGGAAATATTCAAGTCCCTCATCAAGTATATGGTTATTATCTTAAAGAGAAGGCATTCTTACTTGAAGGATACATTTCTATTTTGTAGTCCAATCAAAATATGCACACACTGTTCATAATAAGTGTTGATCTATTGCTTGCTTCTCTCTCTAGCCAATCTTTACGACAGTAGCACAGTGTCATATATTTGTTTATTTTTTAGATTCGAATGGTTATATTTTTACAAGACTTTATTTTCCCATGTTTTCTTAATATCTAGCAATATATATCCATATCTCTCCCTCTACTGCTGGCAAACATGCTGTCATGGAGAGACATAATATGCATCTTACAAGGAAAACAGGAGTATAGTAATATGTTTGATTTCTCTCGACTCCTTTCTTATGCGTTGCTATTAATGTAATTGTGCGTCTTCCGTCCAAGGTTTCGAACAACATAGTCTAGCCAACAAGTATGTTCATATTTCACATACTGTGATCAAGGCATGTAGCATCATGTGTGATGGATGTGAAGTATACAGATGGTTGTTTTTGGTCTTCCGGCTATTTAAAACCATGGTTTCAGACAAAACTACCTGGAAGGATGTAGTTGTTTTTGGTCTGAATAAGATTGAATTTCATCACCACAACAAGTCGTCAGTGTCAGTTTGTGCTTTGCACAAGGTGCTTGACATGTAATGTGATCATTAATGTTTGTGACTGGCATCGAGAGTAAAAACAAAAATTTTACAAATGCTATTACTCTGTTTATTCAGCTCCTGACTTATTGTCCATTGAATTTCATGTGAAAGATATGGTTTAGCATAACCATTCAGATAAGTTTTTACACTGAAAATGTTCAATTCAACCTTACTAATTTGAAATGTTAAAATAGAATCATGTGTTTCAACCATCTTGATTATATCTTTCTTTTTCAAGATGGACGGGCGCGGCAACGCGTTCCTTCATGTTCTAGTTGACCGTGAAACTGTGGCACTTTGATGCCGCGACCGAGAAAACCACACCGATCAGAGGTGAGCTCTTCCATTTATCACTTTTATAAGTTTTTTTCATATTTTTATACGTATGAAAATTCCATAGGCATATGGTGATGTTCACAATGGATTCTAGTTTAAGTTAGTTTGAATGTTATAGATGTGGATAGATAGCAAGTTTAAAATTAATTAGGACATGCACCGATGATATATATAACTAGCTAGATTATGTAATTAATATTTTTGATATGGATATGAGATATATGTGGATCAATGATGATATGGATCTAGCAAGCTAGATAGGTTTAATATAATGTCCATGATTGAGAATATGGATGGGTATACTAGAGTTTATAGCAAATATAAGAAAATGATATGGGTCTGATGGGATCTTTTTTTCTTTATGCATATGATAGCATTTTATAATTTGTATATGTCGATATAATTAAGTGATTCTAGGAGTCTTATGTATCATATGGTATATTACATGTTTGTTGTTTTATGTGTGTTTTTATAAATAATGACATCTTAATTAATTTGTATATTTTCTACAGATGAACGGAAGTAGGGGATGCCACGGGCTCATTAAGGCGTAAGTGTTTGAAGACGATGTATTGCTGACCAAGATGAAGGAGATCACTTCCTGGTATGGCACCTTGAAGGAACTGAATTATAAGGCAAAGGGCGTGCTGATTTTTACCACATAGTACGAGCAGAAACGGATCAGGGTTGTCTATGGTGGTGATACGGTGGTCAGTGCGATGGACTTCCTCCTATGGTGTATGAGAGAGGGGCATGGGTGGGATTACTAGCTGTGACAAAAGTATGAAGACTACCGCTCTGTTATGACCGCCAATGAGGGCCCGGATGTGGCATGGACTGAATTCGTGGTGTTACCGGGCACCAGCCTGGAAAATCCAATCTATATCCGCGAAGCTGGAATGCCTATCCTAGCACCACACCCTACCTCCCCAGAGGCGTGGCCGTCGCGCTTATGCATAGTATGCTATTAGCATCTTAATTTCATGGTCCGGCTTGTGGATGCCCTTCATATGATGAACTATTATTTTGGTTATATGACTATTGCTATGTTGCTATATGTATCGACGCAGTGCCTCATATATATATGATGCAATTAATGCTTGGACTCAGAATTTTTATTCCATTATTTTCATGCTTAACAGTGGAGTTGAGTTGTTTAGTTTCACATTTGCTAGATAGAACTGTTTAGAGTTATGAGTACCAAATGGTAGTTCATCTGCAAGATTATTTCAGTTGAATTATAGCTTGTTAATATGTTTTGACTAATGCCGACTCTTTGTACAAAGAACAACTTATCTCAGTAGCTATGCTACAACAAAAAAACCATATTACTCATATATTCCTCACTTCTGTAGTGAATGCCACGAAGAAGATCACATTATCTATATTATCACTCTATTTTGTTATTGAATCTATACGGTACACGTGGAAAATATATATCAACATGTAATATTAAAGAGATCTTATGTTTTGGTCACCATTTCCTGCTTTTATTTGTTAGCATGGTTATTTTCCTCGACGCATTCTTCTCTGGTGAACTATTCATGAAACAGTGGTGTACATGCACGAGAATCTTGCATAATTCCACACATGACTAAAGAAAAAACAAATTAACAAAAGCTTAGTTGTTCTATATCAATATTTGTATTCTAGTTAATGTGCATGGCAAGATATATTGTTTATATTTATATTATCATACATTAAGATATGCTGGTAGCTGAATCTTCTATACTCATTGGTTCTTTCTTTTGAAGGCCAGGGTGCAACATGGGATGGGATCCATTGGTTTGATAGAAGATGGTGGTGCATTGATCCATTTCCCAGAGGTTACCATGAAGCAAGAGATCTCATGCTCATTCCAAGATGATGGCGCCTCCAACGGATCAATGGGGGGGCCAAGTTAGCATGAAGTGAGGAAGAGGACAACACAATCTATTCTTTCCAGATGGAGTGGAGAAGAAGCCCCACGACTATACAGAAGAAAATCGAAGGAGGATGCATAATATAAACGGAGATGAGAGAATATCATATGGAAACATTTGATCTTGGGGACCAAATTCTATTCAGGGTTCAGTTGTGTACTAGGTGTCATTTTTTACATACTTTATGCATGATGTGTGGTTTCTTTGGATGATTTATGGTGTGCAATAGTCCAATACACAGCTTTGATGTGGATCTTCCTTCACTAACAAGACTATAGGGCGTGAAGGTTCTCGACTTACAGTAAATCTCAAAATACGAATTATGCCCTACATATCGTGATATATGGAGTGTGTAGAAAAAACTACTTCGGATGTTGCCACTCCTCGGCGTGCACCGGTTGCCTCCGCCCGTCATCCCTAGCCTACATGAGGACCTTTCTACCAAGCCATGGATGGTTGGCTACCTCCCATGGATCACCACAACATGTGCCTCGATGCGCTCATGGTGGCCCACATGGTTGGAACAATTTTTGGTGAGGTGGGGCCACACGGAGGCATTGGTCCACACCTACGACCAAGAGGGGGAAGAGGCATCTAGCCCATCGACAAGCTCTGACGCCCGACCGGGATGGACACGTAGCCCCCACGATCGCCGAGAGCCAAGAGAGGTTGCCAATCAAGTAGGAGGATGGGAAGGGTGATCAAGGCAGATGCGGGGTGCATGCGAGAGAGAGAGAGAGAGAGAGAGAGAGAGAGAGAGAGAGAGAGAGAGGATTCAAATGCGGAAGGGAAAGGACGACACGTGTGGCGGCAGCAGAAGAGGGGGAAAGGTTTTGAGAAATAGGTGGTGCCATTGTAGCAAAGAATATTTTTCTAATAGTAAACGTGTATCATATGTATATTCTAAAATTAGCATCCGTATGACTAGTTAATTGTAATTACTACAGTGAAAAATATTAAATGCATTTTATGTTCATTTTGAGGCTAACATGTTGGTCTTTGTTTGATAATTTTTAATTTTAAATCTGATATAATATTGAAAGTGTAGGTCCCAATTTGATATATGATAATAATATGACTGGCGCATACGAGATGAAATACAAAAGAAGACTAGATCACAAAGTGAGTGGACGGTCATGCTATTCCATCTATGCTCAGGGTTAGATGCAATTTTCTCTCTCGAAATAGGGGCATAAGAATTGATTTCCCTATTAAATTGGGAGAGAATAGTGTTTTATAGTGACCCACAATCATGGCATGGCAATTACTTGCCCAATACAATATTCCCTTGTTTCTTAGTATTCGGAGTAACTCATAGTTTAGCCTCATTCAAAACAATTTTTAGAAGAATTGGCGGTGGTGCTCACTTGTGCGGAATATACGAGAATTTCTCTCATTCTAAATTGTCCATGAGACAAGCATGGTGAGGAAGGCCATAACTCGTCTATTGGGGTTTTGCATGTCAGTTCTCTTATCCCATCAATCATTGACGGTGCCCTCTAAGTACCAAGTGGAGGTGTCCATGCGCACAAGTCCAAAATTTCTCTCGTACCAAATTGTTCAAGAGATGCGATTTTTTATTCAATTACTATCTAGTATATATCTTCAGTTTAAGTGCTCCAACAAATTATTATATGTATATATTTCTTTTAGAGAAAAGGCAAAACACTAGCCCGAGATAGGGCTCGAGCATAGCCCGACTTTGAATGAAGGACACAACACTAACCGGCCAGGATTAGCATTAACATGTATATATTACTGCAAGTAATTTCTGGATTAGCGAAGCACAAAGAACTGCACGGGAGATGATAATATTTTTAAAGTTTGTAAACACATGAGAGCAATATTGTTTTACATTGAAATTTAGAACGATAAGGAAATATAAAGCATCATATCCTCTGAGGAAAAAAAACGTCATATTGAATACCTGTGTTGAGCTGTGGGTAGGAAGCTCTGCGTGGCGCCGATGCAGTCTTGCCGATCCCTCAGCACCCTCATATTGCTCCAACGTTCGAACAGGGGCAGCTAGCCGAGGGCAGCTCGTTGGGGAGATGAAGGATGGTTAAAGAAAGACGCAGAGCGATGTGATAATGGCTTCTGTAGTTTACAATATCTCAAATTATAGGCAGCTTGGACTGGCGCTGCTTTGCTTGCAGTTGGAGACTATTAAAGCATGCAAGCAAAGTACTATAATACCGTGTGGCAGTTGGAGTCCATCGATTCCTTTCTTGGACTGGCGAAGCTTTGCTTTGCTTGCAGCTCGAGACGAATGAACGCATCCAAGCAAACCATAGTAGCTCGATCGAGGGGAAGGGAACCTTTTTTTTTTGGAAAGAGAACCTTGTTAGAGCAACTCTAGCAGACCCCGCAAAACGCCGGCCCGCAAAATGCGTTTGTAATT
>NC_041391.1:717454019-717464684 GCF_002162155.2 Triticum dicoccoides | reverse complement strand
ATTCTATACTTTTTTACGGGTCGGCTATGCGGGTTCTGCTCGGGCACCAGCACAACGACCCGCAAATAGAAAAACTGCAAATCTGAAATTTGTCATAGGGTTTCACAAACAAGTTGAAATTCAAATGACATAAACAGTTTGCGCGTAAATAAAAGCGAAGTTCAGTACACAAAAGAGGGCATGCAAAGGTTTGCGCCCATGTCCGGCATCATCTTGAGGGTCGATCTTCACTCCGCGCCATGGAGTCCATCTTGAAGTTCATCGGCGCCACTGTAGCCACCTCTGTTGCTTGTTCCAACTCCCGCACCGAAATCATCCACATTGCCATCATATGGAGCAGAGAAAACATCACCGGAACTGACACATGGACCGGCCGAGGCGACCATTCTCCTCTTCAAGATCTCTCTCCTTGCCATATCATGACATGTTTTGGTGACATCGTCCATGTCATTGCGGTTCATTGACATGATCTTGTTCTCTTTGGCGAGCAACAACGACACCGCTTTGTTTTCAGAGGCGCGTGCTTTTCTCTCCTCAATGGCAGCTTTGCGCAGCCCCTCTTCCTTAAGCATTTGCCATTTTTCTTGCTTCTCTTTTGCCTTCTTCTCAGTCAACTCTTTCTTGATCTCCAACGACTTCAACAACATCAACTCGTTTGATTGCACCATGGCATCAATCTTCTCCCTCAAGCTCGATGCTTCTTGCTCTCTCTTCATCTTCTCTTAGTCTTCTTGTCGTCATCGGGCTTGTGCAAATTTCTTTGGCCATCATCATCCTCATCTTCATCCATGTTTGTAAGTGAGCCTCTCTTTGGTGGGGATTCTTTGTCGATCAACTTCCACTTCTCGCACTTTTGGAGCAACTCCCAACAATGCTCTAATTTGAAGAATCTGCATTCCGAAGCTTCCATGTCCTTGTATCTATGTTGAGCAATTTTGTCCTACACAATGTGAACAAAGTAATGCAATCATTTCTCATGATACATTATGATGATGCACAACTTGAACAAAGGCAAAGCAAACTCACATAGCCGGACTCCACGGTGCCACTTGAAGGTGCATTGCGTACTTGATCCAAGCAAGCTGCCCAACGGCTGCACATAGGCTTGATGTTCTCCCAACGACCTTGAAGTGACCGAAATGTGCGTGGAGTCCTACCGGGGTTGTTTTTCATAGTGCGGAAGTATTGATCTTCGATCCATTGCCAATATCTCTTGGCGGTTTGAGAAGTACCCGTGCATGCATCAAGAGACACCGCACTCCATGCTTTGATCAAAGCTTGATCTTCCAAGATCGTGTAGTTCTTCGATCTTTGGCTTTTCCCCGTTTTTGCTTGTGATTGCTCAAATGCTTCCGCTTCGATCTCCTCCAACTCGTCCGCAAAACCATGATCGTCCACGCTGCCCTCCGTTTCATTGTAGTCGAATGGTTCGAAAGGGGCTTGATCAATGTCAACCGCGTTCGTGTCCAACAAGTTCACGAACTCGGTTGTTGCATTCTTTGAACCACCGCTATAGCGAACGATAACAAGTCAAGAGCTATCGAGAACAATGGCGAAAAATGAAAGAGAATCGCCAAAGACCGAAGTGATATACCTTCCGGCCATTTTGTCGAACACCTCGCTCGCGGGGGGAGCGGCACCGTTGAACGACATCGCCAGAGCACCTCCTTGCGGGGGGATGGAGTGAGAGGTTGAAGAAGATGGCTTATTTGAAGCCGGAACCTTCCTCGCTTTGCGCCCGCGGCCTTGCCGGCCTTCTCCGCCGCCGGCCGGGATCGCACTGCGGCATTGGCGCCCAGAGCGCGGGGCATCGTGGCGGGGGCAGCCGAATTCCCGCCCAGCACAACCATGTTGCCCTGCCGCTTGCGGGCAGGCGCGGCGTGTGCTTGGGCGACGGCAGCGGGGCCAACATGGCCGGCGACGAGATCCGCACGAGGGGAAGGGGCGTGCGCGACCTCGACGGTGATGGGGGACAGCATGGGTCGTCCATGCCGGCGAGGGACGGCACGGGAGGAGCAGCCAGAGCTTGCGGAGGGGGGGCAATGGTGGCGGAGGGTGCGGGGAGTGGGAAAGGACACGCGGAAATGTTCCTCCCGCCAAATCTCTCGCCAGATAAGGGTTGAGCTCGGGTCGGCCTCCCAGCCTGTGAAGATAGAGGTTGGGGGAGAAGATTTGCCGCGCCCCGCAAAAAAATTTGCGGGCCGGTGCGGGATCCGGGGTTTGATCGTGCAGATTTTCTGGCCCCGACCCACAATTTGACGGTTATTTTGCGGGCCAGGGTGTTTTGCGGGGTCTGCTAGAGTTGCTCTTACTCGTTACTTCAAAATTGCGTATACGTGGGTTCTCGTCAGTGGGTGAGCAGACATTTGCATGCGTCACTGGTAATCTGGCCCTGTGGCGGGCGGAAATATCGGCCGCTACTAGTTTTTTCTAGGCTATCGGCCGCTATTGGTTTTTTCTAGACTATCGGCCGCTACTGGTTCTAACATACTAGTTTTTTTTTGAGAAATCTCGCTCGCTTTATCGATTCAAAACAATGTTCATAGGTACATGGTGTGTGTCATGAGGAGAACCCAACCAAATATGCCTACAATATCTAAATTACAAGCGAATTTAGCGAGATTATGAGCCTCGAAGTTATCGTTTCTTCGCTCAAAAACAAAAGAGCATGAAGATAAACTAGCTCTATGTTCTATTATTTCATGTATCACAACCGCATTGGGATCTCATGTGCCTTCATTGATATCTTGCACCACACCTTGGCAATCTGAGGCTACCATTATATTATGCTCGTTGAGGTCCTCCGCCAAAGATAAGGCTTCTCGGCAGGCGTATGTTTCGAAAATCATAGGGTCTCTAATTCCTTTAAAGACAACCGCTGATGAGCCCAGAAAATTACCATTCGAATCTCGGCAGACTGCAGCAGCCACTCCCACTCGTTTATTCCTTGCTAGTGCACCATCCACATTGATTTTACCAAAACCGGCTGGAGATGGGTTCCAACGGCGTTGTTACCCCGATGCATCAAAGACCTGCACTTTCTGTTTAGACGATGGAATTTGTTGTAGCTCCTGAAGATAAGAGTCTACAAAAGATACCGTTTGGTGTGGGTTTTGGAACAGAGATTCGTAAATTGCCTTTCGCCGAGCGTACCAAACAGCCCACAAAGTGACAACCATTCTTGTGAATCTCACATGATCTAATGTCTCATGAAGTTCAAACAACCAGCTCTTTGCATTAGCTTCCTCGTTTCCCGTCTGCGAAACAAGGGACTCATCCACCAAGGCCCAAACGCACCTCGACATAGTGCATGACAATAGAGCATGTCTCCACGAGTCTTGGCATCCACACAACGGACAAGCACTTTGAGTGGCCATATTCCGCCTATGTAGGACATCCGTGGTTGGTATAGAGTGACGAGCGAGACGCCATAGAAAAACTCTGACCTTTGATGGGACTTTCAACTGCCATAGACGGCTCCAAGCTTCCTCTTCTCTCGCATTCGATGATGAATCAGCCCTTCCATCTAGCCAAGCTTCTCTTTGGACTTTTGTTGTTACTAGAAGCTTGTACGCCGAACTTACTGTAAACCTACCCTTCCTGTCCGGGTTCCAAGCCCAAAAGTCCTCAGTATTTCGAGTACACACTGGGATCTTTAGAATCGCTTCAGCATCAAAGGGTAAGAAAACCAACTGCACTAATGATTCATTCCATGATGCAAGGGCCGGAGATAGAAGATCGGATACCATTCTGGGGCGTGTCGCCACTAGCGATGCAATTGGTCTTGGAGCTGTTTATTTGGGAATCCAATTATCCTCCCAGATGCACGTAGATAGGCCGTTACCGATCCTTCTGATTATTCCCTGTTGCAGAACATCTCGCCCTTCTAAAATTGCATGCCATATTTGAGATGGGCGAGAACCCAGCTCGGCCTCAAGAATAGATGAGTTAGGGAATGAAATAAGAGGCCTTCAATATTCTTGCACTTAAAGTGGCCGGTTCCTGCAGTACTCTCCACGCTTGCCTGGCCAGCAACGCGAGATTGAACAATTCCATATCTCTGAACCCTAGGCCCCCCAAGTATTTTGGCCTCATCATCACATCCCATGAAACCCATGCTGGCTTACGCTCTCCTTGTTTACATCCCCACCAGAACTTTCTGATGGTAGTTTTTATGTGATCACAAAGACCCCTTGGCAGCTTAAAACACGACATGGAGAAGACCGGTATAGCTTGGGCTACCGATTTTATAAGCACCTCCTTTCCTCTTGCCGACAAACATTTGCTCATCCATCCCTTTACCTTATTCCAGACTCGGTCACTCAGGTATTTGAACGTCCCTTTCTTGGTGTGCCCTACATTAGATGGCATTCCTAAATATTTGTCATTGAGCGATTCATTTGGGACATCCAAAAAAACCTTCACAGCATTCCTTACTATTTCTGGGCATCCCCTACTAAAAAAGATTGATGACTTATCTCTGTTAACTCTCTGTCCCGATGCATTGCAGTATGTATCCAATAGGTTTGAAACCAATTCTGCTCCGTCAATACTTGCCCTGAAAAACAGCAGGCTGTCATCCGCGAATAAAAGATGGTTCACCGGCGGAGCCGATGGTGCCACCTTAATGCCGCTAAGCTGGGATGACTGGTTCTGACACTTTAAGAGGCACGAAAGGCCCTCTGCTGCCAACAAGAAAAGATACGGTGAGATTGGATCTCCCTGTCGAATACCCCGTGTAGGCTTGAACACCTCTGACTTAACACCATTGAACATTACTGAAAAAGATACTGAGCTAATCATGGTCATGATAACGTTGACCCATTGTTTCGCGAAACCAAGCTTCTCCATAATAGCACGGAAGTAGGGCCACTCCACTCTGTCATACGCCTTCATCATATCTAGCTTTAGTGCACAAAAGCTATTAGATTTGGATCTATTCCTCTTCATAAAATGAAGGCATTCATAAGCTGAAATAATGTTTTCTGTGATTAGCCTACCAGGCACAAAAGCGGACTGCTCTTCGGATATAATATTAGGCAACACAGTATTCAAGCGATTCGCTAATACCTTGGAGGCAATCTTGTAAAAGACATTGCACAGACTTATGGGGCGAAACTGTGACAGTAAGACGGGATTTGTTACCTTGGGGATTAAAACCAACAACGTGTCATTGAGCCTCTCAGGGCTTTCCTCTCCTTTAACAATAGCAAGAACAGCCCGTGTAACAGCCTCACCACAAACATCCCAGTGTCGCTGAAAAAAATGAGCCGGAAATCCGTCTGGCCCCGGCGCCTTCGTTGGGAACATTTGAAAAAGGGCTGATTTTACCTCTTTCTCATCATATGGAGCCAGCAAGCTTGCATTCATAGCTGCAGTCACCTTTAAGGGAACATGTTCGAGAACTTCTTGCAACCCATGGATGCCCTCCGACGTATACAGCTTCTTATAAAAGTCAAGAGCAAGCTGCTGCATCTCAGTTGGATCATCGGTTACCTGACCGTTCGGCTTCTGTAGGGCTTTAATCAAATTCTTCCTCCTCCGCATCGATGCCCTCATATGAAAAAAGTGTGTGTTTCGATCCCCTTCCGCCAACCATTGCACCCGTGACCACCGGCGCCACATTATCTCTTCCCTCAGATATAATTCGATCAACCTATCATTTGTCTTAATTTCAACATGTGACGGTCCAGTCCTTTGTGATTGGCTTAGCATTCGCTCAAGTTCCTTTTAAAGTTTTCTAATTTCGCCTCTGACACTGCCAAAGGTCGTCCTCGACCAGTCGCCTAGATTCCGCGCCAAATCATCAAGATTCCTGCGCACCTCCTCAACCGTTAGATTGTGACCATTGGGCTCCCATGCAGATTGTACGGTCGGTTTTAGCTCTTCATGCATGTCCCACATAACCTCATATCGAAACATTCTGTCCTCCTTCCTTCCTTGAGCCGGTGCTAGGCTAAGTAATATGGGAGTATGATCCGACGTGGCTGTTGTTAAATGTTTCACACCCGCCTGTGGAAAAAGTTGACACCATTCGACCGACCCCAGGGCTCTGTCCAACCGAACCCGTGTATAAGTGACACCGGTCATTTTTTTCTCAAAGGTCCATCTAGTGCCACTGAACCCCAAGTCAGCAAGGCCACAAACATCAACTGCATCTCGAAAACCTTGTATCTGTGATTGGCTTCTCATGCCAACTCCATCGTGCTCATCATGACGAAGCACCTCGTTAAAATCACCAATGCAAACCCATGCCATATCATGTAGACTCGCCATATTCTTCATCGTGTCCCATGTTTGATGACGAAGATGGGTTTGAGCTTCCCCATAGAAACAAGAAAGCCTTCATGGAGCCCCACCCAGATTAGTAACCTTAGCATCAATGTGATACCTCGAATAACCCAAATTTTCAATCTTTATTTCATTATTCCAATACATGGCCAACCCTCCACTTCTACCGGAGGAATCAACAGCAAAAGCGTTATCATAACCTAAAGTACTTGCCAAACTTTCAGCCCTAACTCCAGAAATCTGAGTTTCAACTATGCATAGTACTCTAGGGGCAAACTTTTGCACCAGTTCGCGCAGCTCTTGAATTGTCGGGGCGTTGCCTATACCCCGACAATTCCAACATAGCAGATTCATTGCGCCCGGCGGTCCTCCACCGGGGAGGCCGCCGATATTGGATCATCCTTCTTGGACCGTTTCACCTCTTTCCGTGGCGAGACATAGACAAGCGGCAATGGTGGAATCTCCGCAAACTTATCAGAAAGCACAAGTTCTGTAGAGCTTCCCGAAGCCACAACATATCTCCCTTCGATTGACTGAGCTGTCGCTGACTGTTGGTTTTCAGCAGATTGTCTTTTGTTGCTGCCCACAGTTACTCCCCCTGCCACTACGCCAGCCGCGTCTATCCTCGCATGCAGCTCACCCGGCCCAAAAACTCCAGGAGCCAGTACCATATCTGTCCTTTCATCCTGCCTTCTCTCCTCATGGCGTGGTTCATGTTGCTGTGCATTAAAACGCCAGCTTTGGGCTGGGTTGTACTGCTCTCGTCCCCTTCCTCTTGCACCAGCGCTCCTCGGACCTCCTCGGCCCCTCTGACTCCCAAAACCACCTCTTACTGATTGCCTGTAGCGAACGTTATCAGCCAATATAAACTCGCCCCACTCAAATTTAGTTTCAACATGCACGCCATCGCCACACTCCTCGTGCCAGTGCCCGCACTCGCCATAGTTAAAGCAGAAGACTGGTAGTTTCTCGTATTTTACTTGATATCTAACTCGTTCATCTCCCTTCTTACCAGTCACAAACCTCTTGATTTTTGCATTGATGTCTATCTTCACCGGGACCCTAACAAACTCACCAAAAAAACCTGCTGGCAGTTTAAGTTGAACTTCCTCCACCTCACCAATCCGCGATGCCATCCCCCTGACTGCAGGTTCAATTAAAAAGTTATCTAGGAGCCGATGTATCTGTGCCCACACTGCCAACTTGTCCATCTTGATACTATCAGGGTTCTTGAAGCCATTGTACTCCACCATGATCACTGTCTGGTCTCTGAAGAGCCAAGGCCCCTTGGCCATAGCCTTGTTCCAATCCCCAAGACAACCAAATTGAGCTGTGAACAAATTGTCCTTAATCTTCCTCCAGACCACCAGTCTCGCAGGGTTCCATGCAGCCCGCATATCTCCATAAAGTGCATTAGGGCTGAAAGTTCTTGATGTATGCACCCTAGCTATAGCGAGCCACTTCTCCGGTGCTCCAAGATCAGGCAATTCCTCCTCCCACACAAAGTCATCGTCTTCCTCCTCCTGCAGATTCAGCCTGGCGAGTAGCTCATCCGTCGTCTCCTTGCCCTGCCGCCCCTGCGAGCTTGATCCAGCCGCCATGATCAAACCGATCTATCTGATCCCGAGAAAACCCTAGGTCGAGCTCCCGAAGTACCACACGAACCAAGGCCGGGTAAGGTCACGAGGGACCCCCTTTGATCAGCCCGAGTCTGAGGGTACACCAGAGAGGATCCACCGGGGTGATGAAGGTAAATTCCGGCGGCGGCGCCGGAGGTTGTCGAAACCCTAGGCCGTCGCCTTAGGGGAGTGATGGATGACCCCTAGCTAGCGCCCGCGATTGGTAAAATGGCCTCAGGTTAGTGGTGGGCCTAACAAGCCAGTAACGGCTGCATTTGCGCGCCCGCCACCGGTAAACCACATGCCAGTGGTGGGCATGTAAAGTCATCGGCCACTATAATCTGGGCCGGATCCTTCCAGCAACACTTTTTCTATATATTTTTTCGTTCCTTAAATGTGGTATTTGCCAAGTGCCTGATACAAAAAAACTCGTCAAACGTCCCTTGCTCGCCTTTTTCTGCTCTTTTTCTCTACCTGGTTGCTCATTGTGCCTCTAATAGGAGGAAGATGGCGTTCTGATGGTAGGCGAGTATATAGCATAGTAAAACTATCACAATTGGTGTTAGGGTTCCGAAAAACCACCACAATTCGACTTCATCATCAAACCCATGTGTATCACTAATGGAATTGCCGGGCATGCCGAGTTCCCGAGGTTTGCCGAGTTTCTTTTATCAAGAGCTCGACACTGAAACCAGCCTGTGAGTAAATGTAAAAGAACTCAATAATGCAAAACAACTCGGTAGGCAAAAATATTTTCCCTATGCCAAGGAAAAAGGGACTCGACGACAAAAACAAACTCGGCAAAGTCTAACATTTGCCGAATTCCACACGGAAGGCACTTGGTAGTGCCTTGACTGATGGACAATACCAGTGGCTACTCGACGACAGCCTATATATCCTGTTTTCCTTTCTTATTCTCTCTTTTTATTTTATTTTTTCCACATTTAAGAAAAATGTTGGTGTTTCTTGAAAACTGTTCATGTTTTTTAGAAACACAGAAAATTTTATAATTTTTCAAAAAGTATCCTTTTTAAGAAACAATTTTTTTAAAACTGATGTTTTTAAAAGAAAAATAATGATTTAAAAAGGAAACCTTAAATTTAAAATGATTTCACATTTTTAAAGATGTTTGATTCTTAAACTAACTAATTTTTTTGTGTTTTTAGAAACCAAATGGAAAAACTGACTGATAACCAGTAGAAAAAAACTACAAGTAAACCAGGAAGAAAAGTTCTCCATTCACTATGTTTGAGTTGGTACGTCCCGGTTGCCAAATGAGCTGGCCGAGTCGCGAATTGATATAGTAAGCGTCAAATAGTGCGAGAGCTACACTCGAAAGGTGCATCAAGAGTCCAATGCACGTTAATCATACAACAAATTCTCTAAGAATTAGTTAATTAAGACGAGAACTTAAAATCCGAAAATCTATCCCACATACTCTAATTAGTAAATACTAAGATATATATATATATGGATAATATTCCCAAGGATATCACATATGTTACTGATAGAAACCATGCATGGGCATCCACTTTGTGTATAGAAACATGTAGTTTAAAATTAACTGCTAGTTGGTGAATGAAATGTTGCTCATATACCATTTTTGCATGGATGGTGTACAGAAGTCAAAACTAATCCACAAAGGGTGTACTAAACGTCTTTCCATATTATAAGATAAAACTGTACCATGCTTTCGATGCAAAAAAGAGACATATATATGCTAAATATGTATAAAATCTGTATGAAGCTAGATGCTCCCCAGCGTGTTGTTGTGGAAACAACGAGAGACATGTAGCTATGAACTGTTATTACTACATACTAACATTTATTTATTTTATGTTAGGAACTTAATGGTTTGTGGACTTTTTTAAATTAAATTAAATATTCTAATTAAAAACATCTCAAGTCAGATGTCAGATTAATACTCAGGAATCCTTTTTTTCTCATTCGATAAATGCATCCCACAAAAATGTTATAGCATTACAGAGTTATTCAAGATTTTTTTTAGTATATACGAATAGACGACACCGGCTGATATTCATATTTTCACTCTTTAATCCATCACGACAATCAATGTCAACTCCCAATTCCAGTCATTTTTTCATATCACATGAATAAGTTGGCATGCTAATGACATGAGTTTGTCTAAGATGTACATGTTTATGATTTCAAAAAAAATATCTATGAATTCAAAAAATGTTCATGACTTTCAAAACAATGTTTGCGAGTTTGCAAAAAATGTTCACGTATTTCAAAAATTGTTCCTGGATTACTAAAAAAATAATGAAATCAGAAAACAATTATTTTATAAAAAAATGTGCACAAATTCAGAAGTTGTTGGCGAATTCAAAAAAAATGTCCATGTTCAAAAATATTTCACAAACTTGGATTTTTTGCGAATTAAAAAATGGATCATGAATTGCAAAAATTGTCCACCGGTTTGAAAAGGTTCAATTTTTTAAAAAATGTTTATGAAATTAAAAAGAAAAAAAGGAAAGAAGGAAAAGAAAAGAAGAAAATAAAAAAGATGAAAAAGAAAAAGCCCGGTTTAACAAAAGTTCTAGAAGCTTTCACAGAGCCGTGGGGAAAAAATAGTATGGGCCAACACATAATTAGGACGTGGCGCATCGGGAGGGTATTGGGTTGCTATCCAGCGACCCACACGCCAAATAGAAAGTGACAGGGTGGGGCTAGGGTGGCATGGCCCCCAGTAGATTAGGAGCTATGCCCGTAGATTTAGGGCAAATTAACACCC
>NC_041391.1:717435889-717453803 GCF_002162155.2 Triticum dicoccoides | reverse complement strand
ACACACAAAACTGAATTTGCATGTTAAAGTGTTAATAAAGCTCATGTATTAGTTGGTCAGCCCACAGTACGTGAACAAACTGCCAGCTAGCTTATCTCAGAAGGAAAAAAAAACTCGGGTAGTTTTGGAAGCTGAAGAGGCCACAAGGGAATCCTCTATCGATTGTTTCAGCATTGGCGGCGGAGGAGTTGAAGCACCGGGGTACATCACCTACCCAGTCTATGCACTGGTCGATGGTGACAACGTCTATGGACGTCGTGTTACTCCTTGCAGGCTCCGTCTTGGTGCTTCTACTCCTTCCATCTTACTTCGGGTGAAAAGTTGATCTTCGGATCGGACGGTGGCGACGTTCGTGGTCGTGCCTTTCCTGGAGGCACCGTCTTGGAGTCCTCGGTCCCGGCGTGTCCGTCGCACATCCTCCCGGACGATCGCTCCTCCTGGTGGTGGTCTCCGTCGGCTCTAAGCGGATCTGTCTTGCTCATCTTTTAGGTTCTTTGTAGTTGTTGAGGTTGTGTGTTGGTGCCCGGCATTCGTGTGTCTTGCCTTGGGTGTGTGTGACGTGCGTTCGTATCGGATGCTTCGATGTTGTGTTGGTGCTTTATAGTATAAAGTGGGGGAAACCCTTTTTCGTAGAATATGTGACTAATTATGATATGGCATGCATGCATCATTTGGTGAGGTGGGAGAGTGCATGTTGTTAGAAATTAAAGATAGTGTACGTGGTGTATGGCTGAAACAATAGTACTAGTGAACGCTAACATGGCACATCTAGTAAGTTGAAAGGCTGTATGTTGAAAAAATTATATATAGTGGGGATAGTTTTTTATAGAATATATAGGATAACATGTTCGCCGATTCAAAATATTTTTGGAGCTTCAAAAACTACTCATGGAAGAAATGTTGATGTATTCACAAAATGTTCATGAATTCAAAAAATGTTGACGATTTAAAAAAAATACATGAATTTTAAAAAATCTTCATCGGTTTAAAAATTGTTCATGACTTTCAAAACAATGTTCGCGAATTTGCAAAAAAAATGTTCACATATGTCAAAAATTGTTCTCAGTTTTGAAAAAATGTTAATAATTTCAAAAAAAATCACGGATTTTAAAAAATGTGCACAAATCCAGAAGTTTTTTGTTAATTAAAAAAAGTCTGTGTTCAAAAATGTTTCACAAACTTCGATTTTATTTGTGAATTCAAAAATGGACCATGAATTGCAAAAAATGTTTGCAGGTTTGAAAAGGTACACAAATTTCTAAAAATGTGCATGAAATTTAAAAGAAAAACTAAAAAGAAAGAAGGAAATGACATGAATGAAAAGAAAAGAAGAAAATAAAATAATATGAAAAGGAAAAAATCACGCAAAAAAGCAAAAGAAAAAACAGGTTTAAAGAATGTTCTAGAACCTTTTCGCAGAACCGTGGGAAAAAGCCAGTATGGGCCGGCACATAATTAGGACATCGCGCATGGGGAAGGTATTAGGTTGCTATCCACCGACCCACGCGCTAAAAAGGAATCGCCGGGGCGGAGCTAGGGTGGCATGACTCCCAGTAGATTTAGGGCTAATTAACACCCTTCCCCCTCTCCAAAAAATCTGTCCTCTTAAGGCTTGAAGGCTAGGAACTTTGCATGTTGAAGTGTTAATAAATCCCATGTATTAGCTGGTCAACTCACACTATGGGAAACAATCAAACAAACTACCGGTTAGTTTATCTAAAAAAGAAACCCGGGCAGTTTTGGAAGCTGAGGAGGCTACGAGGGCATCCTCTATGGATTATTTCAGCGCTGATGCAACACGCACATTAGCTTCACGTAGGCGCAAGTTTGATGAGGGCACCCGCACAACAGATCAGCGTCGTCGGCGATGGCATAAGCAATGAGTACTGAGGGAGTCCTGGACTAGGGGGTGTCCGGACAGCCGGACTATCATTATCCGCCGGACTCCAAGACTACGAAGATACAAGATTGAAGACTCCAGCTCGTGTCCGGATGGTACTTTCCTTGGCGTGGAAGGCAAGCTTGGCAATACGGATATGTAGATCTCCTACCATTGTAACCGACTCTGTGTAACCCTAGCCCTCTCCGGTGTCTATATAAACCGGAGGGCTTTAGTCCGTAGGACAACATACATTACAACAATCATACCATAGGCTAGCTTCTAGGGTTTAGCCTCCTTGATCTCGTGGTAGATCTACTCTTGTACTACCCATATCATCAATATTAATCAAGCAGGACGTAGGGTTTTACCTCCATCGAGAGGGCCCGAACCTGGGTAAAACATTGTGTCCCTTGTCTCCTGTTACCATCCGCCTAGACGCACAGTTCGGGACCCCCTACCCGAGATCCGCCGGTTTTGACACCGACATTGGTGCTTTCATTGAGAGTTCCTCTGTGTCGTCACCGATAGGCTTGATGGCATCTTCAACCAGCAACGCTGTCCAGGGTGAGATTTTTCTCCTCGGACAGATCTTCGTATTCGGCGGCTTCGCCCTGCGGGCCAATTCACTTGGCCATCTGGAGCAGATCAAAAGCTACGCCCCAGGCCGTCAGGTCAGATTTGGAAGCTTAAACTTCACGGCCGACGTCCGCGGAGACTTGATCTTCGACGGACTCGAGCCATAGCCAAGCGCGCCGCACTGTGACGACGGGCATGATTTAGCTCTGCCACCGAACAGTGCCTTGGTGGCCGCACACGGGTCCGCTCCGGCCATTGGCCCGGAGCCGATCGCGCAGATCGAGGGCCGGTGGATAGACGCCGCCCTGGGGGCTCCAACATCCACGGCGATGGAGCCGAACACTAATCTTGTCCCCTGCGAAACTCGTGATTCGGAGGCGCCGGACTCCTCGCCGGACTCCGAACCTCCCGCGCCCCTACCAATCGGTCCGTATTGGGCGCCGGTTATGGAATTCACCGCCGCGGACATCTTCCAATGCTCGCCTTTCGGCGATATCTTGAATTCACTAAAGCATCTCTCGTTATCAGGAGAGTCCTGGCCGGATTATGGCCAGGATGGTTGGGATACGGACGGCGAAGAAATTCAGAGCCCACCCACCACCCACTTTGTAGCCACTGTCGACGATCTAACCGACATGCTATACTACGACTCCGAAGACATCGACGCTATGGACGACGATGCCGGAGACGAACAGGAACCAGCGCCCACAGGGCACTGGAAGGCCACCTCGTCATACGACGTATACATGGTGGATACCCCAAAAGATGGGGACGGCGAAGAAACAGCGGAGGCAGATCCCTTAAAGAAACAGCCCAAGCGCCGGCGTCAGCGGCGCCGCTCTAAATCTCGCCACTACAAGAATGGAGATTCCGGCACAGGAGATAATAATACCCCAGAGAGTGCCGAAGACAATCCCCTCCAGCAAGACTCAGCGCAGGAGGATGCAGAAGCAAGCCCTCATGAGGGGGCGGCAGACGAAGAGGTTGAGGATCATAATTATATGCCTCCCTCCGAAGACGAAGCAAGCCTCAACGATGACGAATTCGTCGTACCCGAGGATCCCGTCGAACAAGAGCGCTTCAAGCGCAGGCTTATCACCACAGCAAACAGCCTAAAGAAAAAGCAGCAGCAGCTTCAAGCTGATCAGGACCTATTGGCCGACCGATGGACCGAGGTCCTCGCGGCCGAAGAGTATAAACTCGAACGTCCCTCCAAAAGTTACCCAAAACACAAGCTACTCCCCCGATTAGAGGAGGAAGCATACGTACCTCCATCACCAGCGCACGATATGGCTGACCGACCACCCCGTGGTCGTGACAGAGAGGCATCCAGGCCACCAGCCAAGACCATACCCCGGCATCGCTCCAAAAGTACGAAGCCAAGAGGGAACGCGCCGGACTTGCGAGGCATATTGGAGGACAAAGCAAGGCAATCTAGATCCGTCTATGGATCACGTGGGCGCCCTACAACCCACGACGAATACCGTCGTGCCGGATACAATAACCCCGGCCGGGCCGAACACAGCAGACAGCGCTCTCTCGAGCTGCGTCGCGATATCGCTCAATACAGGGGCGCCGCACACCCGTTATGCTTCACTGACGAAGTAATGGATCATCTGATCCCCGAAGGGTTTAAACCCGTAAACATCGAATCTTACGATGGCACAACAGACCCCACGGTGTGGATCGAAGACTATCTTCTCCACATCCATATGGCCCGCGGCGGCGATCTCCACGCCATCAAGTACCTCCCACTCAAGCTTAAAGGACCAGCTCGGCATTGGCTTAACAGCCTGCCCGCAGAGTCAATTGGGTGTTGGGAAGACCTGGAGGCCGCATTCCTTGATAACTTCCAAGGCACATATGTGCGACCACCAGACACCGACGACCTAAGCCACATCATTCAGCAGCCAGACGAATCAGCCAGACAATTCTGGACACGGTTCTTGATGAAGAAAAATCAAATCGTCGATTGTCCGGATGCAGAGGCCCTTGCAGCCTTCAAACATAACATCCGGGACGAATGGCTAGCCCGGCACCTGGGGCAGGAAAAGCCGAAATCCATGGCAGCCCTCACATCGTTAATGACCCGCTTTTGTGCGGGAGAGGACAGCTGGCTAGCCCGCAGCAACAATCTCCGTAAAAATTCTGGCAGTCCGGATACTAAGGACAACAACGGCAGGTCACGTCGAAACAAAAACAAGCGCCGAATTAACGGCGACGATAAGGAGGATACGGCAGTCAATGCCGGATTCCGAGGCTCTAAACCCGGTCAGCGGAAGAAGCCATTTAAAAGAACCACTCCGGGTTCGTCCAATCTGGACCGAATACTCGACCGCTTATGCCAGATACATGGCACCTCTGAAAAGCCAGCTAACCACACCAATAGAGATTGCTGGGTGTTCAAGCAGGCCGGCAAGGTAATTGCCGAAAACAATGACAAGGGGCTAAATAGCGACGACGAGGAAGAGACCCGGCCGCCGAACAACAAAGGACAGAAGGGTTTTCCCCCACAAGTACGGACGGTGAATATGATATACGCGACCCACATACCCAAGAGGGAGAGGAAACGCGCACTAAGGGACGTCTATGCGATGGAGCCAGTCGCCCTAAAGTTCAACCCATGTTCCTCTTGTCCGATCACTTTCGATTGAAGAGACCATCCGACCAGCATACGCCATGGCGGATTCGCCGCATTGGTCTTAGACCCAATCGTCGATGGGTTCCACCTCACGAGAGTCCTGATGGACGGCGGCAGTAGCCTGAACCTGCTTTATCAGGATACAGTGCACAAAATGGGCATAGACCCATCAAGGATTAAACCTACAAAGACAACCTTTAAAGGTGTCATACCAGGAGTGGAAGCCAACTGCATAGGCTCAGTCACACTGGAAGTGGTCTTCGGATCCCCGGATAATTTCCGGAGCGAAGAGTTAATCTTCGACATAGTCCCGTTTCGCAGCGGCTATCACGCTCTGCTCGGGCGAACCGTGTTTGCCAAATTCAACGCGGTGCCGCACTATGCATACCTAAAGCTCAAGATGACAGGCCCTCGTGGAGTCATCACGGTCAATGGGAATACGGAACGCTCCCTCCGAACGGAGGAACATACAGCGGCTCTCGCGGCAGAAGTACAGAGCAGCCTTCTAAGGCAATTCTCGAGTCCGGCCGTTAAACGACTGGATACAGCAAAGCGTGCCCGGAGCAATGCCAACCAAGACCACCTGGCGCGATCAGAGCACGCGTAGCAATGCGGCCCCAACCCTCGCCCGCGTATGATCGCAAGCATAACACTCCGCGTATATCATTACGCTTTGGAGATACCATGGGCACAGGGGAGGGGGCACGATCACAACGGACCCAGAGTGCGGTTCGACCACACCGGGGGCTCGCAAATGTGCCCCTCTTTTTTTATTATTTTTCTTCTTTTTTGTACACAGGAGTCTGTTAACCAGAAGCCCTGCCCGGCGGTGAACCTGCCGAACTCATGATGCAACAGTCAGGGACTAAAGAAGGCCGCGCCGAACACTCAGGTGGTCTCAATTACGAGCATTAAATTCGATTATATACACCAAATCCGCAGCTCATCCCTGGAGGGGGACATGTTTATTTAGTCCAAATCCCTTGCTTACCGCACTATTTGTATCAGTCCGCTCTACTAGCAGACTTTTTCTTTCATTAATAATACAGCACCTTTATGATCGCAATTGCATCACATTATATATATATATATATGCTCATTATATGACATCTGGCACCAGTATATTTTGGTACGGCATAATACACCAGGGGCTTATGTTCCCCACTCTATGGTGTGATAAAGTCCGAACACTTTCACAAGTGCGGCACCCCGAACTTATAGCACTATATGAATCGGCTCCGAATCATGTCTTGGGTCAATAGTTGGGTTTGCCTGGCTCCCACGTTTTGGTGCCTTACGTTCCGTTCTGTCGGCTAAGGTGGCACTGGGAGAACCACTGCGATTGCGCCCCGGTTGAGTCGGGCTAACGCCTCAGTGGAGAAAGCTAAAACTGACTGGCATGATAAGGCGAGAGACTGGTCGCTGTTCGAGAGGTTTTTTCGGGTCCTTAAAGACTCACGCCGCTTCGAGCGAAGTTCCAGATAATGTCCGATGAAGGCGTGGATAGCGCCCCGGATTCGGTCTTCCGAATACCAGGGGCTTCGCCGAAATTTAAAATTATAGAATTCTATGGCTAAGTGAGAGTGCTCAAGCATTATAAGTCCGGTTGCCTTGTTCGTCGTGTTGAGCGCCTCCCTAGATGGACCCAAAAATCGGAACAAGAGTGCTCAAGTTTATCCCGAACACCCCAGCACTTGTGGCTTGGGGGCTGAAGCCAACGACTTGCCATCTCTCAGATTTTACAAACGGCCGCACAGAAGGTAATATTTTAAATTAAACAAGCGTTGCTCATGGCGCATATGAATGAAGTTTTCAGCGCACAAGATAAATAAACAGCGAGTTCACTCAAAGATTACATTTCGGGAGCACTCATCTGCAATATCGTAGGCTCCCTTCAGGACAATTTTATAATACTTCTCCGGCGTGCGATACTCCTTGCCCGGCGGTGGTGGGTCCGTGAGAAGCTTCTCCGCATCCAATTTGCCCCATTGCACCTTTATGCGGGCAAGGGCCCGACGAGCGCCTTCGATACAGGCGGAGCGCTTGACTACATCCAGCCTGGGGCATGCATCCACCAGCCGTCGCACGAGGCCAAAGTAGCTACCAGGCATGGCCTGTCCAGGCCACAGCCGGACTATGAGGCCCTTCATGGCCTCCTCAGCTACCTTGTGGAGTTCGACCAGCTGCTTCAGCTGGTCGCTTGGGGGCACCGGATGGCCGGCCTCAGTATACTGAGACCAGAAGACCTTCTCCGTCGAGCTCCCCTCCTCGCCACGATAGAATGCGGCGGCATCAGACGCACTACGCGGCAGATCTGCAAATGCCCCTGGAGAGCTCCGAATGCGGGTAAGTGTCAGGTAGTTCACATTAACATGCCTGCTTTGCATGAAAAACGCCTTACCCGCCGCTATCTTCTTTATGTCATCAACCTCCTGAAGGGCCTTACGGGCCTCGGCCTTGGCGGACTTGGCACTTTCGAGAGCCGAGGCAAGCTCGGACTCTCGAGTCTTGGAGTCACGCTCCAAACTCTCATGTTTTTCCATGAGATCCTGGAGCTCTTGCCAAACTTCCGCCACCCGTGCTTCTTGCTTTTCTCGCTCAGCCCGTTCCGCGGCTGCACTGCGTTCGGCCGCGGACACAGCATCCTTCAGGGCTGCCACCTCGTTAGTGGCCCCTGCAATACACATATTATCCTTGTTCATTTTATTTGCAACCAAAATCCTTTTCTGTAAGGTACTTATTCAAAGAGGTGTTACTCACCTTCTTTTTCCTCGAGCTGCTTCTTTGCATGGCCGAGCTCTTGCTCGGACCGCTCGAGATCCTTCTTCAGCACGTCAACCTCCGCCGTTAGTGCGGCAGAGGTCAGCAGCGCAGCCTGCAAACCCATATTGACATATTTTAGGCAACCCTGCGTATATCTTGTTAAAGATCCTTAGTCCGGCTTTTCTTTCCGAACACCAAACTAAGCATCAGGGGCTACTTTCTATGCAGTATTACATTACATAATTTTAACTTCTTACCTCAAAGCCTGTTAAAAGGCTGCTGCAGGCTTCGGTCAGCCCGCTCTTAGCAAGCTGAACCTTCTCAATCACCGCACTCATGATAGTGCGGTGTTCTTCCTCGATGGAAGCGCCTTTAAGCACCTCCAGCAGGTTATCCGGCGCCTCCGCTTGGACGGAGGCCGCTGGCGTCACGGTCCTGCCCTTCTTTCGAAGGGGCCGCTTGCCGGACTCTGGAACCACTGCGGGTTCCGATGTAGAGTCCGGCACGAAGTCCGGGAGGCTGCCTGACGGCGCCTCCGGAGCCTCCTCCCGATGGGTCCCTCTCTGGGATCCCACCTCGACGTCCTCGTCGGCGCGTGGGGTGGAGGCAGTCGGGATGGAATTCACATCCGACGAGGCCAATGACCCGCTCGATGAATCGGGGAGATCATCATTGTCCGGACTACGGGCAGAATGCGGCGTTAGAAGGATACTACGCGACATAAAAGAAATTACACATCAAGGATCCGGATACTTACGATCTTGCCGGACGCCTGGCCCTTGGAGGCCACTCATCCTCACCAACGCTGATGTTGGCGAAACTGTCCCGGGGGATAGTTCTCCCCCTCTTGGACCCTTCGGCCTCCCCGATGGGGAAAGCCTTCCTTTTCTTCTCTCCCTCCTCCAGGAGAGAGTACTCCTCCTCCTCGTCTTCGGGGGAGGAGTCCTCGTCGTCATCAGACGCCTGATTGCGGGAACTCTTCCGAGTCCCCGCGACCACCTTCTTGGCCTTCTTCTCCGGCACCACGTGCGGTGCCGGAACCAGCAGCCCTGTTAAGCGGGCATCCACTGGGTCTTCTGGCATGGGAGCCGGGCTGATGAGCAGCTTGGCCTTCTCCATCCATTCCTGTCAAAGGAAGAGGCAGAAAGAAACCTCACTAGAGTCAATCTAATTATCACAAGTGTCCCGTAATGGGGTTGAATCACTTACCTCGTCAGTTGGATACTGCGAGCTGAATCCGCGGTCTTCGGTCGCGGACGCGGGGGCTTCGGCGCCCTTGAACAGCACCCTCCAGGCGCCTTCGTATGTTGTATCGAAGAGCCCGCTTAGCGCCTGGTGCTGTTCCGGATTGAACTCCCACAAATTAAATGCCCGTTCTTGGCATGGGAGGATCCGCCGGATGAGCATGACTTGGACCACGTCGACGAGCCTGAGCCTATTGCTCACCATCTTCTTGATACATGCTCGGAGTCCCGTCACCTCCACCGGATTCCCCCACTGCAAGCCCTTCTCTTTCCAGGAGGTGAGCTGCGTGGGGATGCCAGATCTAAACTCGGGGGCCGCCGCCCATGTGGATTTGCGTGGCTCGGTGATGTAAAACCACCCCGATTGCCACCCCTTGACGGAGTCCACGAAGGTCCCTTCCAGCCAAGGGACGTTGGGCAATTTGCCCAACATGGCGCCTCTGCATTCCGCTTGCGTACCCTTCACAACCTTCGGCTTGACGTTGAAGGTCTTGAGCCACAGGCTGAAGTGGGGCCGGATGCAGAGGAAGGCCTCGCACACGACGATAAATGCCGAGATGTTGAGGATAAAGTTCGGCGCCAGATCGTGGAAATCCAGGCCGTAGTAAAACATGAGCCCCCGGACAAATGGATGGAGTGGAAAGCCCAGTCCGCGGAGGAAGTGGGGGAGGAAGACGACCCTCTCATTAGGCTCAGGGGTAGGGATGAGCTGCCCCTCGTCGGGCAGCCGATGCGCGATATCGCCGGAAAGGTATCCGGCGCTGCGCAGCTTGGTGATGTCCTCCTCCTTGACGGTGGAGGCTAACCATTTACCTCCCGCTCCGGACATATTCGGAGAAGGTCGAGGCGAGATGCGCGATCTTGAGCGTTGGAGCTTGAGTTCGCGGGGATGGATAAGCAAAGGAGGAAGAAGGCGTAGGTGAGAAGGTGAATCCTTATCCCTTATGTATAGGCGGACAAAACTATGCGTCCCCCACCAGCCTGGTAAAACTCGCTTATCTCCCAAGCGCCACCATCAATGGCGCGGTTGGGTTACCCACGCACGTATTGATGAGAATCCCGGAATAAGGGGAACACGATCTCTGCTTCGACAAGACGTGCCAAGGAAACCGCTTCGCTAAACGTGCTGAGGTGGTATAGTAATTCAAACAAAGGCCTGGTGGCAGTGTGATGCCACGCCGCATTATACGTCAGCAGATTGAACTAAGTGTACATTTTATTCTCTCTACGGTGGAATGTGGAATTTATTTTGCAGAGCCGGACACTATCCTGGTGTTCATGATCTTCTCTGGATTATTCAAGGGAGGAACCCGCCTTGCAATGCCGAACATTATGCACGCCGGACTTATCGTCATTGAAGACTGGTTCAGGGGCTACTGAGGGAGTCCTGGACTAGGGGGTGTCCGGACAGCCGGACTATCATTATCCGCCGGACTCCAAGACTACGAAGATACAAGATTGAAGACTCCGGCTCGTGTCCGGATGGTACTTTCCTTGGCGTGGAAGGCAAGCTTGGCAATACGTATATGTAGATCTCCTACCATTGTAACCGACTCTGTGTAACCCTAGCCCTCTCCGGTGTCTATATAAACCGGAGGGCTTTAGTCCGTAGGACAACATACATTACAACAATCATACCATAGGCTAGCTTCTAGGGTTTAGCCTCCTTGATCTCGTGGTAGATCTACTCTTGTACTACCCATATCATCAATATTAATGAAGCAGGACGTAGGGTTTTACCTCCATCGAGAGGGCCCGAACCTGGGTAAAACATCGTGTCCCTTGTCTCCTGTTACCATCCGCCTAGACGCACAGTTCGGGACCCCCTACCCGAGATCCGCCCGTTTTGACACCGACAAGTACCCTTGATTCCATTTGTTGAATTATACTGTGCAGCAATACCGATGAACTGATCCGCATCTTGCTCCAGGAAACTAGAAACATCATGATTCACGTGAAGTTGATTAGGGGTAGCAAAATCTAGTTTTCTTCTCAATAATTGTTTCTCTAAATTAGATGAAAAAATGATGGTACCCAAAAAGATTTTAACAATCTGTTTTTTTTGCGCATGAGAGAGCCGACATACTCTGTTGGGCCACGTGGTTTTGGGCCCACGGAACAAAGAGAGAGATGATGGGCCAGACGACGACGACTTGGCGACGACCAGATATGCCTAGTCGTTGTTTACGCGTTGCGATGACTGACCAGTGACCACATCCATCCATCCCCTTCTCTTCTCAGGGCATCTCCAGCTGCGCCCCCAAGAAGGCCTCCCCAGGCGATTTTTTCGCGCCGGCGCCAAAAAAACGGCCCAGTCGCGCCCCCAGGAGCCTGATTTTCGCTGGCTTGGGCCTAAAACAGCGCCGGCGGACCCAGCTCGAACCCGGCGCGCTGGGGGGCGCCCGGGGGCGCCGGGGCGAGTTGTTTTGGCGCAAAGAAGCCACGGGCCAGCCGCGTCAGCGACTCGGCGCCTCGTCTCCCCCCAACGGCCTCGGTTCCCGCGGGGAATCAATGGCAAGCCTGCCGCCGGTCAGCATTGCCATTGATTCCTTCAGGGGCGGCGCTTCACGGGACGGCGCCGACGCCTCCCCTCCCTCGCACGCGTACACACGGCGCGGCTCGGCTATAAAAGCCGGCGGCCTCCACTCCACTCTCCTGTACCACCACCAGCCCCGCCCGCCCCCTCGCCGCCGTCCAGCCCTCCCTCTCCCTGCCTCTCCCGAGCGCCAACGCCATGGCAGAACGGTTCCCCGGAGACGAGGCGGCGGCCAACGGTTTCGGCCGCCGTTCGCTCCGCGTACTGGAGTCCTGGCTCCTGTTCCAGGCGAACATCCCGGCGCCGCCGGACATGCGCGCCGGGCCATCGGGGTGGAGACTCAGCGCCGGGGGAGTGCCCGTTCCCCCTTTGCCCGGCGCCGCGGCGAAGTCGGAGTACTTCGCCGAGGAGGTCGAGATTGCGCGCGCTTCCCTCACCGACGTCCAGCGCGCCCTCCCCCAGTACGCCGCCGACAACCACGCGGCCTGGGCGGCGTATTTCGAGCGCCGCCAGCAGCAGCGTTTGGCGTCCACCAACGGCGCGCCGGTGGTCGGCGGGCGGCAGAAAAGCGAGGGGCGCCACCTCTGGTGGGGCGTCCCCGGCCGCACGCTCGAGGGCGTGCTCATGCACCTCGAGGGCGGCAACGACCCGCCGTTGGCGTACCCCCCGGCGCAGCACCGACGCGTCGGGGCTTGGGCGCCAAGGCGGTTCGGGTCCTCCTCCTCCTCTTCCTCCTCCCGATCCTCGTCGCACTCCTCCGGCACTCCGGCCCTACTCGGCGTCAAGGCCGAGCCCGCGGCGGAGTCGCCGCTCGACCGGCGCACTCGCAGCGCCGGCATCGTCATCAACGAGGGCGGCCGGCACACCCCCTCCTCGTCGGCTCCTCCGCGCTTCGTCAAGCCAAAGACGGAGCCGGGGTTGGTGCCGGTGAAGACGGAGTTGGGGCTGGCGCCGGTGAAGACGGAGCGGGGGCTGGTGCCGGTGAAGGCGGAGTTCGTCGACGACGACGCGGCCCTCGAATGGGCGCGACAGGACTCCATTGCGATGGAGAAGGCGCGCCGGGAGAAGGCGAAGGAGCGCCAGCCCGCCGCCCTGCGCCGCTTCGAGGAGCGCCGACGCGGCCGCGACGAAGCCGGAGTCTCCTATGCGACAGCGACGACGACGACGACGCGCCACCACCAGTCCACCATGGCGACGTCGGGTCCAGCCGGGGGGTCCGCGTCAAGGAGGAGAAGGCCGACGACGACGATGGCGGCGACGACTTCAGCCCCTTTCTTTTTTAGATTAGCTTAATGTAATGAAAATGAGCGAATTTGGGCGAAATTCGCCATGTTTAGCCGAAATTTAACTACTCTTTATCATAACTTCGCCGAACGGCCCCTTTTTAAAAAAAAAAACACTCGCCTGCACTGGTGGAAAAAGGGCCTTTGGTCGCGGTTCGCAACTGCCATTAGTCGCGGTTGCGCAACCGCGACCGAACGGGCGCGACTAAAGGCCCCACCCTTTAGTCGCGGTTGCTTAAGAACCGCGACTACAGGCCCGTCCACGTGGGCGCCAGGTGGTCGTCGGGGCGGAGGACCTTTAGTCGCGGTTCTTCTGGCCAACCGCGACTAAAGGCCGCCGCAGGTTTAGGGTTTTAGCCCCCCCCCCTTAAACCTGTTTTCTGTTTAATATGTATTGTTTTATTTCTTTTGTGCTTTATTTTAATTTTGAAGGAGTTTCACATATTCTACGGTACTACATACATGCATATGAATGTACAATTTCAAACAAATTTGAAATTAGAACCAAAAAGAATTCAAGAGGTATATACAATATATATTCAATATCATCGGATGACCATATACAATTTTGAACAAGTTTCCATACATAATTTAATGCATATAAAGTTCTACGTCCTCGTAATGGTGTTCTCCTTTAGGATGGAGGACTTCCCTCCTGAACCATCCAGCTAGTTCCTCTTGAAGTGGTCGGAAGCGAGCTTCTGGACTAAGCATCATCCGGAGGTTATTCCTCTGAGCATTGGTATCACTCGGAACCCGCTCAGAGGTGTATCTCCGGATCATCTCACAGACATAGTATGCACATAGATTGGTCCCCGCTGGCTGAATATCCTCACCATTCTTAGCCTTTGCCCTTTTGAATTCTAGCTCTTTTTTGAATTCACCGACCTTTGTATCTACGAACCGTCTCCAAACCCTACGAGGCAAAGAAAATTAAATGAACAAGAGAGTTATTAGTTACTTGATATTAGGAAATGAACGAAATAGGCCGATCGATATAGAGCGCAAATGAATGAAAATAATTACTTCTGCATCATTCTTCTCATGTCGACCCAAAGCTTTGGATCCTTATTCAGAGAGTCGTGGACGAGACATTCTGAGGTGTCAACTTTAATTACTAGCAGAATCCAGTGGAACCTGCAGACACGATACATGCACAGTACGTCATGCATAACTCATCGATTAGCCGGCCACATACCATGCATGGAGTAAACAAAAGAGAATGTGCTCAAGACAGAAACACTCACCCAAAATGGTAAGGAAATAGAATATCACTTTTGAGTTCCTGCTTTGTAAGAAACTGCCACAGGTCTGCCTCCATGTCGGCGGGGTGATGCTCCAACACATATCCATTAACGATGTGTGGGTCAATGAACCCAACATCATGGATGTTCCTTACTCTGCATTCCTTAATCTTCATTCTGCATGTATAATAGCGGACACAACAATATAGTTAGGACATATATATAGTGCAGGCAATATGAACGAAATGGGGTAGAAATAAATCACTTACAGAACGTAGCAACTGATGATAGATTTGTCGAGCTCGCGCAGATTGAAAAGCTGGAACAATTCACTCAGATGAATTTGTACATAGTAATGTTTGAAGTGATGCTCATATCTAACTTCCGCATAAATATATTCTTTGGCGTTTTTATTTTTTATGTAACCCTTGTACCATTTCAGTAGACCTTTCATTTGTGGAGGTAGATCCTCTTCCTGCGCAGGCTCGACGAGAGGCCCATTCTTCACATATGTAATTACTACCTCCTTCACTGGCGCCTCATCAAGGCCTAACAGTTCACGAAGAGTAATACCTAAGTTGGCCGCTTGTTCTCTGGCACTCGTTACAGTCAATCCATGTGCTGCCGCAGCTGCTATGATATCGGGGTCATCCGGACCGGCGGCTTTCACTATAAGCGGGGCAATCGATTGTTTACTTTGTTCCCCGAGCTGGGCAACTCGTTTCCCGCTTTTTTTACTTTCTAATTCCGTTTTCTCGGCCTCCTCCAAGGCTTTGTTCTCCTGGTTCTCCGCCCGCTCTTTCTTCTCCTTCAACATGAGTGCCTGCCTACGAAGTTCACGTGCATAGTCGTCAGGCAGATTCTTCGTGGCTTGGGACGGTGTGCTCAAAAATGACTTAGCCCACTTCTTTTGCTCATCAGAAAATACTAGCTTCGGCTCGGGCTCTCTTTTCTTCTTGCAGTCCGCCTTCCATTTCTCATGATCAGCAGCCGCGGCCGCGGCAGTTTCCTCGGCACTATGTTCCCAAGGCCTTGTGGGGAGAGGCTTCAATGATGGCTCCGGTACCTTTGTGGTCTTAGGTACATAAGGGTCCGGGTTAATAATCCAGGACTGCTTCTGCTTCTTTGCCGGAGGTGGATTGGGGGGCGGCGTCTGATCACCCGCCGGACGAGGACTGGGGGGCGGCGTCTGATCACCCGCCGGACGTTGTGGACTGGGGGGCGTTGGCTGACGTGACGGAGGTGTAGGTGAACCGCCACCACCGTAGGGGGGTGGACTTGTTGTCCTTGGCGCCTCGCCTGGAAACTTGATAAACTTCTTTTGCCATAGAATGAAATGGCGCTTGACATCTCCAAGTCTTTTCTCCCCTTCAGGTGTAGCAATGTCAATCTCCAGGTCCTCAAACCCTTGGACTATGTCCTCCACCGTGACACGAGCATAGCCATCTTGAATGGGGGTGTTGTGGTGGAGTGCTCCAGGTAAACATGGTAAAGCACTGCCGATGGCTACCTTCACGGACATGTTCCCGATAGGATAATACAGATGACATTCTTTCATCTCCTTTATATCGTCCACGGGGTAGCGAGGAGGCTCCGGTGCAGTAATTTCGACCACCAGAGGCTCCGGTGCAGTAATTTCGACCACCAGAGGCTCAGGTGCAGTAATTTCGATCGTCGGTGCATCTGCACCAGCCGGTGGGGCCTCCGTGGAAGCCACACTGCTTCTCCGCTGCTGGCTTCTGAGATCCGCTGGATGATCTTCATGCTGCGCCCGAGCTGCATCTCGTTCGGCTACTAGTACACTAACGGTTTTCTTCATCACATCCATTTCCGATGCCAACCGCGCCACAACATCTGCTTCCCGATCCATCTTTCTCTTCCGGCTTCTGTAACCGTACGGGTCATCGTTCTGGGGGAACCCTATTTTCCACGGAATGTGCCCCATGCCTCGTACACGTCCTCCGTGTTCAGGATTCCCGAGGGCTTTTGTCAGCGCATCGTTCTCTCTGTTGAACTTGATCTTCCCCTCTTGAGCATCCCTCATTGCGTCAATAAGGGCTTGGGTGGGTTTAATTATTTTGCCCCGGTAAACACAGTCCCCTGTCTCCGGGTTCAGCGTTCCCCCATGCCCGTACCACCAGCTTTTGGCCCTTGGGTCCCATCCCTCCGTACCTGGACGGATTCCTCGCGCCCTCAGCTCGTTCTCCATCTTCTCCCACCTAGGCTCCCAAAGGCGATACCCTCCTGGCCCCATAATATGATTGTACTCCTTCTTAGCCGCATTTTCCTTATTTTTTTCGATATTTGAATGAACTGCTCCGATTTCTTTTGCTTCACAAATTCTGGCCAATCATGTTTCAGTTTCTCATATTGTCCTTTGAAATCCGGAGTCTTGTTCTGCTTGACAAAGTCATGGGCTAGATTTTGCTTGAATTTCTGGAATGCGTCGGCCATCTTATGAAGAGCGAACTGTTTGACTAGCCTCCTCCTCTCCTTGTTTTCCTCAATCTTGTTACCCTCCTCATCGAATTTGTTGTATTTCGGAGGTAGAACGAAATGTTCCATAAGCTTTTTGAAGCAATCTTTTTTTGTTCTCTTATCGACGAAAGTGAAACCAGCAATTCGTTCCTTCTTTGGCTTATTCCACTCCTGGACGGTGATCGAGACGTTGTCTCTAACAATGGCTCCGCATTGGTTGACAAACTTGGTGGCGTTCTTGCGGGGCTCCAGCGGCCTGCCGGTTGCACTGTCGACAACCTCGATGGTGCATGTTTCTCCTTGTTTCATCGTCTTGGTTGCGCCACGCTTTGACGACGTACTCGATTGTTTCGACGATCCGGTCGAGGGCTAAAATAAGAAAGAGAGTCGCGCGCGTTAGTCCACACATATTTATTCAAGTCAGTTAGTTTGTATCACCAGAGGCTCAATGTATATATATATACCTCGGCGCCGGAGGTGGTTGCTACTTCCATTTGAAGATCGTCGTTTATCGACGTTTGTTCGGCATCATCTTGCTGACGGCGCCCTTCATCTTCACCGTCAAGGTTCAGATAAGAAGAGATATCATCTTCTTCTTGTCCGGTCGGCACATATAGAATATCGCCGTTTATGATGCCGAACATATGTGCTTCACCGTCCGGATCATAGTTGTCCATAATCGGGTCAGCTCTATCGTCCGCCATTATGTCAGTCCTGAAAACATGTAGTAAAAACAAACTAATTAAGTGAAGAAGGGGGGCGGTGGCGGTGGCAGTGGCGAAAGGGCGGTGGCAAAAGGAGGGGGCGAGGAAGGGGTGGGAGAGGGTGTCGCGGTAGAGCGCGAGACGGGGCGGCAGACGACAGCGTCACGGAGAGGGAGGCGAGGACAACACATTTATAACCCTCGCCGTCCCCTCTCGATCCCTAAAAAAACACCGCGCGCATCGCCGCCCCCCTCGCCGCCCCCTCTCCGTATATACGTTTTTTTTGTTAATTATCAAATTTTACGGTTTTTTTTGTTAATTATCAAGTTTTAAGTTATTTACCGTTTTTGTTAAACTAATTAACTAGTTAAAATTAAAAAGAACAAAAAAAATTCTCTCTCTCTCTCTCTCTCTCTGCTCTCTCTCTCTCTCTGCTCTCTCTCTCTCTCTCGATCATCGCTCTGTAGAGCAGTTGAGGGCGGCGAGGCCGGCGGCCCGAGGATGGATTGGGGGGCGGCGTTGAGGGCGGCGAGGCCGGCCGGCGGCGTTGAGGGCAGCGAGGC
>NC_041391.1:717432463-717435879 GCF_002162155.2 Triticum dicoccoides | reverse complement strand
GGCGTCGAGGGCGAGGTCGATGGCGGGCGGCGTCGAGGGCGAGGGCGGCAGGCCTTCGGCGCGGCAGAGAAGACGAGCAGAAATGGAGGCGACGGGTCGGGCCGTTGTATTTATAGCCCCCCCCTTTAGTCGCGGTTGGGGAGGCGACCCGCGACTAAAGGGCACTTTAGTCGCGGTTGGGGAGGCGACCCGCGACTAAAGGGTAACCTTTAGTCGCGGTTGGGGAGGCGACCCGCGACTAAAGGACTTTTTTGGCGGGTTTTTCGTTCCCGTGCGCAACGACCTTTAGTCGCGGTTGGGCAGGCCAACCGCGACTAAAGGTATTTTCCAAATACTTTTTATTTTTCAAAATCTTAAAAATACAAATAATATATCAAAAAATTCAGAAAAAAATAACTAATTCAATTCAATATGTTAAAAACACAAATATTATATCAAAAAATTCAGAAAAAAAACTAATTCAATTCAAAATTCTAAAAATACAAATAATATATCAAAAAATTAAGAAAAATAAAACTAATTCAATTCAATATGTTAAAAATACAAATAATATATCAAAAAATTCAGAAAAATAGAACTAATTCAATTCAATATGTTAAAAATACAAATAATATATCAAAAAATTAAGAAAAGTAAAACTAATTCAATTCAAAATGTTAAAAATACAAATAATATATCAAAAAATTCAGAAAAATAAAACTAATTCAACTCAAAATTCTAAAAATACAAATAATATATCAAAAAATTCAGAAAAATAAAACTAATTCAATTCAAAATTCTAAAAATACAAATAATATATCAAAAAATTCAGAAAAATAAAACTAATTCAATTTAAAATAATATACCAGAGGCCGGTCGTCGGCTATGGTGGTACGGCCGGACTCTGCAGAGCGTCATGGACTACATCACTCCAAATTTCATGTATCATTCGAAAATGGACACCAAACACATCACGGGTAATATAATTCACATGATCCATTCAACAAAGTTTGGTACAATAAATTATTACACATCATTTCTTCCCTTGTGTCCCTGCTTGCTTACGATTGTGCCGTATCCATGGAGCATCCTCATCATTTAACTTAATGCTTGGGTCGGTGTTCACTTTGAAGGGCGGAATTTCAGCAAACATATTATAATCTTCTGACATGTCTGTCTTGTCCTCCACTCCCACGATGTTTCTTTTCCCTGAAAGAACAATGTGGCGCTTTGGATCATCGCATGATGTACTGATCGTTTTCTTATCTTTCCGTTTCCTCGGTTTGCTACTCATGTCCTTCACATAGAAAACCTGAGCGACATCTTTCGCTAGGACGAATGGTTCGTCAAGGTAACCAAGATTGTTGAAATCCACCATTGTCATTCCGTATTGCTGGTCCACCTTTACCCCACCTCCTGTTAGCTTGAACCATTTGCACCGGAACAAAGGGACCTTAAAGGAGGGTCCATAGTCAAGTTCCCATATCTCCTCTATGTAACCATAATATGTGACCTTTTGCCCATTCTCGGTTGCTGCATCAAAGCGGACACCACTGTTTTGGTTGGTGCTCTTTTTATTTTGGGCGATCGTGTAAAATGTATTCCCATTTATCTCGTACCCTTGGAAAGTCGTTATAGTCGAAGATGGTGTCTTGGCCAACATGTACAGCTGATCTACAACATCATTGTCATTCATTAAATGTTTTCTCAACCAACTGCCGAAAGTCTCCATGTGGGCCTTCCTAATCCAGGATTCAGGCTTCCCCGGGTTGTCCGAGCGTAAAATATTCTTGTGTTTCTCAAAGTACGGAGCCACCAAGCTGGAATTGGTCAGTACAGTGTGGTGTGCTTCAGTCAGATAATGGCCGTCCATACATGTCGTTGATTTCCTTCCGATCGTGCCTTTTCCACTTAGTCTCCCCTCGTGCCGCGATCGAAGGGGAACATATTTCTTTAATACTCCCATGAACCTCTCGAAGGGGAACATATTGTGTAGAAATACAGGACCGAGAATGAAAATCTCTTCGACTAGGTGAACCAAGAGGTGCGTCATAATATTGAAGAAGGATGGCGGGAACACCAACTCGAAACTGACAAGACATTGGATCACATCGTTCTGTAACCGTGGTAGATCTTCTGGATTGATTACCTTCTGAGAGATTGCATTGAGGAATGCACATAGCTTCACAATGGCTACTCGAACATTTTCCGGCAGGAGCCCCCTCAAAGCAATCGGAAGCAATTGCGTCATAATCACGTGGCAGTCGTGAGACTTCAGGTTTTGGAACTTTTTCTCTGCCATGTTTATTATTCCCTTTATATTGGACGAGAATCCAGACGGGACCTTCATACTGCTCAGGCATTCAAAAAAGATGACCTTCTCTTCTTTGGTCAGAGCGTAGCTGGCACGACCTTGAAACCATTCCGGATGCCGGTCATCAGGGTCTTTCAAACGTTGCTGGTCCTGCCGTGCTTCCTTTGTATCATTTGTCTTCCCATACACGCCCAAGAAGCTTAGGAGGTTCACGCAAATATTCTTCGTAACGTGCATCACGTCGATTGCAGAGCGGACTTCTAGGACTTTCCAATATTCTAGCTCCTAGAATATAGATTTCTTCTTCCACATGGCTGCGTGCCCGTCAGCTCCCTTCGGAACTGATTGTCCGCCAGGACCCTTTCCAAAGATGACTTTCAAATCCTTGACCATATCAAATACCTCAGCACCAGTGCGTTCCGCAGGCTTCGGCCGGTGATCTGCCTTGCCGTTATAATGCTTGCCTTTCTTTCTTACTGGATGAATTTTCGGAAGAAATCGACGATGCCCAAGGTACACGTTCTTCTTACAATTTGGCAAATGTACACTTTCAGTCTCATGTAAGCAGTGCGTGCATGCATTGTATCCCTTATTTGACAGTCCCGAAAGGTTACTAAGAGCAGGCCAATCGTTGATGGTTACGAAAAGCAACGCTCGTAGGTTAAATTCCTCTTTTCTGTGCTCATCCCACACACGGACACCAGGTCTGCCCCACAGCTGTAAAAGTTCATCAACTAATGGCCTTAGGTACACATCGATGTCGTTGCCGGGTTGCTTCGGACCTTGGATGAGCACTGGCATCATAATGAACTTCCGCTTCATGCACAACCAAGGAGGAAGGTTGTAGATGCATAGAGTCACGGGCCAGGTGCTATGGCTGGAGCTCTGCTCGCCAAAAGGATTCATGCCATCTGTACTTAGACCAAATCTTATGTTCCTTGCGTCAGCTGCAAAATCTTTGAACTCTCTGTCGATCTTTCTCCATTGCGTTCCATCTGCGGTGTGTCTCAACTCCCCGTCCGACTTACGGTCCTCTTTGTGCCATCGCAACAACTTGGCATGCTCTTTGTTCCTGAACAGACGTTTCAACCGTGGTATTATAGGAGCATACCACATCACCTTG
>NC_041391.1:717427417-717430950 GCF_002162155.2 Triticum dicoccoides | reverse complement strand
GGTTGGCCTGGCCAACCGCGACTAAAGCCCCTCACGTGCACCAGCTGGCCACCGAGCGCCCTGGCCCAAGCCTTTGGTCGCGGTTCGTCTGCCGAACCGCGACTAAAGACTTCATTAGTCGCGGTTCCTACAGTTTCACGACTAATGGGGCTGGACGGAAGCCTCTTTTTCTACCAGTGCTGGGGGCGGCCCTGGGGGCCGACGGCTGGGCGACGACTCGCCCGCAGGGCCTTTCTTTGCGCCGGCTCACCCCGGCGGCGCTTTTAGACGCCCCTGGGGGGCCAACGGCTGGAGATGCCCTCACTCCCACTGCTGCCACTCTCCTTCGCCTCGCCGTGCACGCGTCGCCGGAGTCCGAGCTTCTCCTCGCCGGGCCAGCTGCTGCTGGGTTGTTCCTCCGCGGTCAACTCAATCCGGCAGCAGATCCATCGTGTGCTGGCTAGGTACGTGTACGAACCCCCCTTGCCGTGCTTCGATCTCTTTGTAGTATGACGCCGCCGGCGCCGGCGCGCATTGGCACCCGCCGGCACGGGGTCGGTCTGTTGCTCGTCCTGTGCAGCGATTTTTTGCGCTTACCTTGGTTAATCCATTCTATTTCAGCTCCAGATCGATGACGCCGTGGAAATAATTAATCTACTGTTCACCCGGCACGCCGACCGTCTCGCGGCGCACGCGTCGCCGGCGCCAGAGCTCCCACCCCCCTTCTCCTCGCCTGACAAGGCGCCGGGGCTACCTCGCGACCGGCACAGCGCAGTTTACCCCGCGGCCGGATCCACATCCCGGTATGTACGGCCCCGTCAGCTCGCTACCTGCTTCGATCTCCTCCGATGCCATCGTCGGCGCCGCGCATTGGACTGCGCCGGCACTGCGGACGCTCTGTAGCTCGTTTGGTTCAGCAATGGTCGGGCTCACCCCGTGAATCCATTCACTTTCAGGTCCAGATCCACGACCACCACAAGAGCACTGTTCACCGTCAGTGCGCGTGGCCAACAATATACGAACCAACACGATAATCAGGTACGTATGAACCAATGAAAACTCAGCTTCCACTATCTGTTCAGTGTAATAATCCCTCCTCCTTTTCAGGTTGCCCATTTGTAGTTAGCTGTTTACTGTCAGTGCATTCTGCAGCCACGCACATTTTTGACTGGCCGAGCTCTGAGATAGCATCGCCATTTTTGGTGCAGCAACGCTCGGCCTCACCTCTGTTAATCTATATATCTTCTTTCAGGGTTCAGATCCACGACGCCGAGAATAAAATCAAATCCACTCTTCACCTGCACTGCGAATCGAGCGAGCTGTGGCGCTGGGTTGCACCACAATCTGGTATGAACCCATCTCCCTGTGTCTCCGACACAAATAAAAATTCAGGTTCCATGGGAGCGATTTGTAGCTAGATGTTCAGTCTACTAATCAATTCTCTCTTTTTTTTCAGGTTGTCAATTGGTAGCACCTGTTAACTGTCAGTGCAATCAGCCTCCACGCACAGTTGACTGGCCAAGCTCTGAGCTAGCATGGCCATGGAGGCTGCACTCGTCAGCGTGGCCACGGGGGTCCTCAAACCAGTCATACGGAAGCTGATCGTTCTGCTCGGCAACGAGTACAAGCGTTTCAAGACAATTCGCAAGGAGATCAAGTCTCTCACTAATGAGCTTGCCGCCATGGAGGCTTTTCTCCTCAAGACGTCTGAGGATGAGGATCCTGATGTGCAGGATAAAGTTTGGATGAATGAGGTGCGAGAGTTGTCCTATGACCTGGAGGATGCCATCGATGACTTCATGCAAAGCATCGGTGACAAAGATGAAAAGCCAGATGGCTTCATCGGGAAGGTCAAGAACTCCCTAGGGAAGCTAGGGAAGATGAAGGCTCGTCGTCGGATAGGTAAAGAGATTCAGGATCTGAAGAAACAGATCATTGAGGTGGGTGATAGGAATGCAAGATACAGGACTGGTGTAGCTATCTCCAACAATAAGAATGCAACCGTTGACCCAAGAGCTCTTGCTATATTTGAGCATGCATCGAAGCTTGTTGGAATCGATGAACCCAAGGCTGAGCTGATCAAATTGTTGACCGAAGATGATGGGTTTGTGTCAACACAACAACAACCAAAGATAGTCTCCATCGTTGGATCCGGAGGAATGGGCAAAACAACTCTTGCAAACCAAGTGTATCAAGAGATCAAAGGGCACTTCGAGTGCTGGGCCTTCTTTTCTGTGTCGCGGACCGCAAACATGATGAGTATCATGAGGACTATTCTTAGTGAAGTTAGCGGTCAGGATTATTCTAACACGGAAGCAGGGAGTCTACAAACACTCATTAGCAAGATCAATGACTTCCTAGTAGATAAAAGGTACATGCTATGTTTATATTTTCTTTCCATTTCTACGCGGCGATCTTTGAATGTATAAAAAAGTTACTTAGATATGTCATTAGAAAGATTATACTAGTTGAATTTGTTAAAAAGTTCTATATAATTCTATCTTCGCAGTTTCTCCATATGTAGTTAGAAAAAGTAATGAACAAATGTTTATACTAGATGGAGAGAGTACAAAGAAAACCATGTCAGGAGCCTATGTTCATGATTTATGTCCTTTTGTTTTGATATTCTATGATCTTCAAGGCATAGGCACATAGCTATCCCTTTATTGAGTAATAATGGACATAAGTTTGTGTCGAGAGCACTGTTTTAAATAGCCCGCTATAGCGTTTATAAAAGGTCTTGCACTAAGAGACTTTGGTCCATACAAATGAGCAGACATTTTAAATAGCGCGCTATAGCACGCTATAGCATTTGAAAGAGGTCCGCCTCTAAGATGCTTAGCGCGCTATTTAAAACTATGGTCAAGAGTAGAGCCCCAAACACTCCATTTTCTCACAGTACTCCCAAGAGTTAGAAAACCATGTATCTTCTATGATCTTCAAGACATGGGACAGTAGCTATTCCCTTTATTGAGTAATAATTGACTATATGTTTGTGTCAAGAGTAGAGCCCCAAACACTCCATTTTCCCACGGTACTCCCAAGTGTTAGAAACCACTTCGCCTTGTTACTTTGCGACAGAGGCGATAGTTCCTGCCTTCCTTGACGCCGGCGAGACCCTGATCTCCACCCCTCTTCGTCCGCTGCTCCGGCGGCTAGTGGAGGGGGGTAGGCTCCTGTTTCTCTCCCAGTTGTTTCATTGATTTAGGGCTTCGTCTTCGTCTAGTAGCGCCATTGTGGTGAGGTTGGTGCTGCCAAGGTTTACGAGTCGATGAGTCGACAAGTCGTTCTGAGGTTGAGACTCATAGACTAAGCATGACTAGTCCACACGAATCGACATTGAAGTTTCGACTCATAGACCAGTCGACACTGAAGTCTAGTCGGCCCTGAAGTTGAGACTCATAGACTAGTCTACAGACTAGTCTTGACTAGTCCTTGGACTTCCATGGGTGCTGCGTCAAATAAGGTGACCTTGATCTCTTCCTCACCACGGCGACGTCCTCTTGGCGACACCGTTGAGTCGATAGTATCGCCTGCTTGCCGTTCTTTCCAAC
>NC_041391.1:717384729-717427165 GCF_002162155.2 Triticum dicoccoides | reverse complement strand
TTCAATCTGCGCCGCCGATCGTCTTCTCCTTGATCCCTCTCCTCGCCGCCTCCCAAGGGCGCGGCCGAGCGAAGCCTGACCGGCGTCGGCAGCGGCAGGGCGTCTTCTTCCCCTCGTACGATGGGGTGGTGTGGGCCGGCCTCCTCGGGCCTGGGCGCGACACAGGGCGCCGCAGCTCGCCGGCGTGGGGTGCCTACGTGGGCAATGCGGAGGCGTGGAGGACTTCGTGGCGGTGGCGACCCCCGGCGACGGTCCTGGAAGGTGGTGGCAGGTGAACCCCAGGCCTCCAGCGGTGGCCATGGCATGGCGATGAACCTGTCCAAGGTGGATCTGCTCGACGATCTGGTGACTTTGCCTCTAGATTTGATCAGATCAGCAATGGTGACGAGCGCGTGTGATTCCTTTCGGCAGGTCTCGTAGTTTGGCAAGGAGGGGTAGCGGCCCTCCTCCTAGGCTACAGTGGTGGCACACCCAGGCAGTGGCCAGTGTGCCAGGGCTCCCACGGTGGCAGTGCTGTTGTAGATGGTCGTCGGATCTAGGTGGCCAGATCTGGGGCTTTGAAGGTGGTCTGGACGGTGCACATGTTGTCGGTTGGATGCCCATGGGACAGATCGGGTGAAAACCTGCTCTCCGGCAAGTGGCCAGAGCCGGTGATGGTGACGCCCTCGGCGTCTTTTCCTTCTTGAAGGCATCATCGAGGTGAAGCTCCCAACTCCTTCCGCTACCTCTGGAGAAAACCCAAGAGCCGTCGATCGGATGACGGCGGCGCACTTGTGGCATTCTCTCCTTGGGGGCGTCATTCCTGGAGGTGTGCATTGGCTTGAGGGACCAGTGGACGGTTCCAGCTGTGGAGCGGCATTCCATGTGACACATCGACGACATGGAATCTTTGGGTCCGCACCCAGATTCTTGCTTTGGTACTCATGACCACTTGACCAACGCCTACATATGATTATTCATCTCTTGTCTTTCAACATATTTTTCTAGTCTTGATCTTTTTTGTGGTCATGCCTCTTGTTTAAACAATTGCTTATCCCCCTTGCTCTCTGTAATGCACCAAACTAACATGGACTGCACCAAACTAACATGGACGTGCGAAACAAATTAAGTATGCATATGCCCTTTTAACACTTGTGTGTTTATCATTTTCATTTTGTCAATGTTAACATGTTCTGTTTATTCTTTCTCTATGTATGCAACACTTTTTTTTAGGAACACAACACTTTATTTTATAGCTATGATATATTTATTTGTCCACGCACAGGTACTTTGTTGTTGTTGATGATATATGGGACGTGGATACCTGGGATATTATTAAGTGTGCATTCCCTGCTACAAGTTCTACCAGTAGAATAATCACGACTACTCGTTTAAACAATGTCGCTCATTCATGTTGTTCATCATTCATTGGTTGTATTTACAATATAAGGGCTCTTGATATGGTCCACTCGAGACATTTATTTCATGGAAGGTTATTCAAGTCTGATGAAGATTGCCCTTCATACCTTCAAGAAATTTCTGAGCAGATACTGGAAAAATGCCTTGGGTTACCTTTGGCAATCATTGCTATATCTGGTTTGTTGGCTAACAGAGAAAAAACAGAAGATCTATGGAATCAAGTTAAAGATTCAATTGGTCGTGCACTTGAAAGAAATCCTAATGTCGAAGGAATGAGGAAGATATTGTCACTTAGTTACTTTGATCTGCCTCTTCATCTAAAAACATGTCTCTTATATCTCAGCGTATATCTAGAAGATTCTACTATTAAGAAGAAGGGCCTGATAAGAAGATGGATTGCTGAAGGATTCATTCATAGCGAGCGTAGATACACGACATATGAGTTAGGAGAAAAGTTTTTTAACGAACTACTCAATAGGGGTTTGATCCAACCTAGAAAGACAAATGAATATGGCATAGTGAAGAGTTATCGAGTTCATGACACAATTCTTGATTTCATCATATCTAAGTCTATAGAAGAGAACTTTGTTACTTTACTTGGTGTTCCCATTTTGACAATTGGGAAACAAATGAAAGTTGTTCGTCGACTCTGTCTACAAGGTGTAAAGGAAGAAAATTCAATAGTAGTAACAACAGGTCTCGTGTTGTCCCATGTCCGATCACTTATTGTGGGTAGAGGTCTGTTGGAAATCCCTTCTTTGGAAGAGTTCAGACATCTGCGTGTTCTCGACTTGAGCTACCAACCTTTGGAAGATCATCATCTTGAAAGTATAGTGAGGTTGTTCCAGCTGAGGTATCTGAATCTCAAAGGTACAGAAATAAGCAAGTTCCCAGAACAAATCGGGCGTTTAGGGTGCTTGGAGATTCTGAACCTAAGACGTACTTATGTATTGGAATTACCTGCATCTATTGTTAATCTCAGAAAATTGATGCATCTACATGTTAATGAATTTGTTAAATTTCCTGATGGGATTGCAAAGATGCAAGCACTAGAGACCTTAGAAGATGTGAGGGTCTCCATTCAGCCATTTGACTTCCTGTGTGGCCTTGGCCAACTAAAGAATTTGAGGAATCTGCGGCTTATCATTGATTTGAAAGTTGATTCTGACACTGAGGATACAAATATGGTTGGGGAGGAGCACAACAAAGCTATTGTCTCCTCCCTGTGTAAGCTAGGCACCCAGAATCTCCGCTCCCTGATTATTTGGAATGATGGGGACAGCCTTTTACTCCCTCCGTTCCAAAATTGATGACTCAACTTTGTACTAAAGTTAGTACAAAGTTGGGTCATCTATTTTGGAACGGAGGGAGTACATGAGGAATCTTTGTGCCTGTCTACCCTCAAGGACCTTACTATCTATTCTTGGGCCTTCCCACAGGTGCCGACATGGGTGAGCTCCCTCAGAAACCTCCAACGGCTATGCCATGTTGTGAAGGGGCTCAAGCAGGGCGACCTCTGCACCCTTGGGGATTTACCCAGTCTGCTCGTTCTGTATCTAGTGGAAGAAACAGAGTCAAATGGAAAGCTCAGAATCAGTGGTGAAGTTGGGTTCCGATTCTTGAAGATTTTTATTTATCGTGGATGTTCTAAACCAGTAGATATGATGATTGGGACAGGGTCCATGCCAAAGCTTGAAAAACTAGAGCTTCATGAGTTTCGCATGGTTGAAGATAACTCTTTGGGCTTTGGAATTGAGAACCTCCCTTGCCTCACTAGTGTCAAATGCATTGGTGTTGATGGTGACGATGGCATTGTTGAAGCCGTGAAAACTGCCATGGAGAGGGCAGCCAGCGCACATCCCAACCACCCTAGTCTATGCTTTCGGAGAGATGGGCAATACTTTGAATGAATAATATAAACAAGCCAATTACCCGGGAGTAGCTGCTGCTCATTATCCGGCAGGCACTGCAGGTTCTGAAGTTTAACAGTGTTTAACTCGGTTCATCTCTCTTTTATGATACGTCAATGCACTGTATTCTCTCTGTTGGATAATGTATTATGTATGACATCCATGCTTTCCATATTTTACGTTGACCAATAATTAGTTGACAGACAATATGTGGAGTCTGTGTGATACAAAATTGCTCATGGGCCTTGTTTGGTTATTCGATTAGTTGTATTTTCTGTAATAATCAGTCATCTTTATTGATGGTTTATATTATGGGCATTGAAAAGCCAGACATGCATCAAGCAATCTCTTGTGCCCATTTTACAGCTGGACTAAACACTTGATAAGCTCTGCTTCTTGTGGTTAGTTCTCTCAATAATTTGGATGCTGTTATATATGGCCTGATTATGGTTGTTTACATCTTATTAATATACGCCTGCCACCTGGTATGTATTACTGTCAATTAAACTCTTGAATTTATGGTTCATCTATTAATCATATGCAGTGGTAACCAGATCAGTACTGGCCGATTGGGCACTTGAGTGTTGTGGCTGATCAATGGTGTTGGCAACCAGATTGAGACCAGATTAATTCCTGCAGTCAACAGTTCGAGTTGAGAGTTGCCATTCAGAAAAGAATGTGTGCTCTTTCTGAATGGGTAAAAACTCCCTTCAGTTAGAGATTAGTACATATGTGAGGTGCTGACAGTTGCTTAAATTGGGTAATGCCATTCCGTACTTGGTGAGTTATTTCTGAAGTTAGTAATTTTCAAGGAAGCTCAGTGACCCTGTTATAGGTTCCAGATGTAAACAGTTGATGAGCTCTTCTTGTTTTCTCGACGATTTGGATGTCATTATTGACATATATTGCTGTTAAAATTTGATGTTAACATTCATTAGTTAACTCACAGTAGGTACTCTCCTGATGCTTCAGTAGCAGTCTGCAATGGATATGTCTAAGTTTCTGCAGACATGCCCATTCTGCTTGTGTTGTACGAGGACTGGTACGTGGTAGGGGATGAAATTTGCAGGTGCCAAGCACTAGTGGTGTTTTCAAATCGGTTACTGGCCTACTGACATTCGAGAAAGCTAATTAGCATGCGAGCTGTACTGGCTCCTCTCGTTGTGTACACATCTGTGTGTCATTTGGATTGTGGTTTTCCGTGATACATCTTGGATTAATTCTTGCTGACGTTGCAAGGTAGACGCGCTCTGTTTCATGGGCGAAGATGGCACTGACGGATCCGGGCATCGAAATCGGAACCAGCGAAGATCCGAGAAGAGAAGTGCCGCCTAGAGTACATCCACACATGTTTGAGAACTCTGCGCATCTTTCAGTTGTTGTTTGGTTTTCATAAAGGAACTTTCCCAACCGATTTAGGCAGGGGAAAAACTTGCCTTACAAGCCACGACTCACCATTTTCGTCTAGAAACAGAGTAGAAGGACCAAAATGAAACTCATTCAGTCGACAAGAAGCTAACACTTGGTCATGCACAACCTACTCCCTCTGTCCCAAAATATAAGAACGTTTTCAACACTACACTAGTGTAAAAAACGTTCTTATATTATGGGACGGAGGGAGTAGCATATATAGACCTATGTTCGTTTATCGTAAAAGGGCATTGTAGCTTAAGCAATGCCATGCTGTTGTATCTCGCTGGACAACTTTTCTTTGTGAGGTGTGACTCCTCAATTGTTGTCTCCTAGCTCCGGCCACATTTGTGCTGTGAAATGCCATGGAATTCCCTATCTATATCATCCGACGGCCATTCAAAATTCCAGGAAATGCACTCTCTTTTACATGCTTCACACCTCTCGGGCCTCTTTCATCTGCCACTTTCAGTCCAAGCACTGTGAGAATTTAGATAGATAGCCTAGATTTGCTTTTTTAACTTACTTTGTTGTTTTGCTTTCTAAAAACCTTCGAAAATTTATAAAAATGCACTGTGAGAAGATTTTTTTTGGTTTGCGTTTTTAACTTCCTCTGTTGATTTGTGTTTTAGGCTTTTATATGATTTTTTGGTTTTTTCATCTTTTGATCATCCCCTTTTTTTTTCTTAGGTTTTGAACAATGATTTTTTTTCCATTCTGTGAGAGACATTTGTTTCTGAGAGTGGCACCACTATCATCTGAGAAAAGAAAAGAAAAATATATCTTTTCTTATTCATTATTTCCCGTCTGCAAGAGGCACAAATGTACTTCTTGTGGAGGCACGAGTTTGCTTTCGCCAGTCTTGCCTCTCGGGAAAAAGTGTTTTTCTTTCGCGCGAGCACAAATTTAGTTCTCGTGGAGGCACGGATTTGCTTCCGCTAGAGGCATAGTCGTGCCTCTTGGAAAAGAAAATAAACGCGTTTTTTTTTTCCTTCCACGAGAGGCACGCATTTGCTTCCGCGAGAGACACAGTCGTATATCAAATAAATAAATAAATAATAGGCGTTTTTTAATCTTTTGAGAGAGACACATATTTGCTTCTCGCCGAGGCAAAGATTTGTTTCTGCGAGAGGCACAATTGTGCCTCTTCGTAAAGGGGGAAAGCATGCACCTGGTTCGGGTTTTTTTGTGCAAAATTTTTTATCAAAACTTATCAACATGGGATTTTGTTTTGAATATCTCGGCGCGATAAATTTAACGGTGAAAACGGTTTGAGATTTAGACAGATGGTTAAAATCATAAGATATCTTGAATAAATAAAACTACGAAAAAAGGACAAACTCAGAGCGCCACTTGTGGCAATTTAGAGAGATGGGAGTGAGCTTTACAAAAAGTACTTTTAATTTCGTGATTTCATGAGACATTTCTTTTGCTTTAGTACGCGCTCTTATTTGACACTTTTTGCGCGAAATAGTTGAGGATACGCACTTGTGTCTCCAACTAGGCCGGCTTAGTACCATGTGAGATTGGGTTCTGTAGCGAAAGATGCTTCTGGAGCAACTAATTAAAGAGCGCTCCTTCGGGAGCCTCCTTAAGGGTCACTTAGGGCGGGCTGAGAGCGAGTTACTTTGCACGCTCTCATCGCCGTCACATGTCGCGCTCTGAGTGGTTTCTTTGGATTTCTTTTTCTGCAAGCGTTTTCCGTGTTTTTATGTTCTTTTTTAAGTTTTGGCATTTTAGTTTTTCCTCGGCTTTTCTTAGGTTTTGGACAAAAAACAAATTTTAAAAAAAATGACACGAAAAAATGTGTTTTCATTTTTTCTTCTTCCACGAGAGGCACGGATTTACTTTTCGTGGAGACACGAATTTGGCTCGCAAGAGGTAAGGCCGTGCCTCTCGCAAAAGGGAAAAAATAAGTTTCTTTTTTTCCTGCGACGAAAGGCACGGATTTACTTCTCGTAGAGGCACGGATTTGCTTATGTGAGAGGGACGACCGTGCCTCTCGGAAAAAAGATTGCATTTTTTCTTCGCGAGAGGCACATATTACTTTTCGTGGAGGCGCGGATTTGCTTCGCGAGAGAGATGGTCATGTCACACACAAAAGGAGAAAACATGTGTTTTTCTTACCACGAGAGGCACGAATTTACTTCTCGTAGAAGTACAGATTTGCTTGTGTGAAAAACGCATTTTTTCTTTCACAAGAGGCACTAATTTACTTCTCATAGAGGCATGAATTTGCTTCGGCGAGGGGCACTGTCGTACCTCTCGGAAAGGGCAAAACATGCCCTCAGTTTGGGTTTTTCGTCCGGTTTTTTTGTGAAAAAAAGTTCGTCGAAACCTAGCAACATAGGCTCTAGTTTTCAAGATCTCGGCACGAGGAATTCAACGGTGAAAACGATTCCAGATTTGGACACACAGTTTTATCAAATATTTTGAATAAACAAATATATGAAAAAAAGGAAAACTCACAGGTTGCGACAAATGACGTACATCCTGTGCAACACTTTGTCGCAACCTGTGAAGGTGGGAGCAACGTTTGCAAAGGGTGCTTCTTAACTAGTGATTTCGACGCTTCTGTAGCGTTCTTTTAGTTTATTCGTTTTGCCTTGTGTTTTTGTTCTTGTTTCTCAGAAGTACTTGGAATTTTTAAATAGAAAAAAATGTACATATATTTCTGTAAAAACCTCTGTATTTTTTGAAAATTCAGTGTTTATTCAAAGTTTCCTTGAAAAATGTTTATTATGTATTAAAAAATGCTCATGATGTTTAATACAAAATGTTCATAGTGTATTTAACAAATTTTCAACAGGTGTTAAAATAATATTCAGCATGTATTTGAAAAAAATTCTCATGTATGTAGAAAATATTTAATATGTATTAAAAAATCTTCTACATGAATCTGAAAATAATTAAACATGTATATGAAAATCTTTGACATTTATTTGTAAAAATGTCTAAATATGTTTTAAAAATTAGAAAGGAGAAAAGAGAAGAATAGGGAAAGAAACAGACATAAAAAAATAAAAAGGAATTAAAAAAAACTCTAAAAGAAAACCAAAAGCCACTACAGAAAACAGAGAAAAGGAAAATAACGGAATGGACTCTTCCCAAGGTCGCTGAGGCGAGTCTTTCTCGCGATAAGAGAGATATGGCTTATTTGACGCTTTTCGTGGCAACATTTGAACATTACCGTATGAGGTTGGGTTCTGTGGCGAATTTTTTTGTTTATTCGTTTTTCTTTGTGTTTTCCTTTTTGTTTTCAGAAATAGTTGGAATTTTTAAATACAAAAAATGAACATGTATTTTTTTCAATATTGCTGTATATTTTTATAAAAATTCAGCGTGTATTAAAAGTTTGCCACATTAAAAAAAGTTTATTGTGCATTAAAAATGGCCATCATGTTTAATAAAAATGTTCATCGTGCATTAAAGAAAATGTTCATCTGTTTATTAGTTTGTTCGTCATGTATTTAGAAAGGATATATAAAAAGAGAAAAGCAAAAAATCAAGAATCAAAAAGCAAAAACTATATATTAAAAAATAAATAAAAAGCTGAAAAAAACTACAGCAGAAAAAAAAACCTGCAGGAACGCATCGAACCAAACAGCAGAAAAAATTTTCATATACGACTTCTGATGTTCTCGTTGATACATCAAACATGAATGTTTGCATTCCCTTCTGGTAATGTGGTTCTCTTAGCTTGCTAGAGCAAAGGTAGTGAGATACAGTGTCTAAATTGGGACAAAGCTAGACATTAAGGAAACATGGAGCCACTGTTATGCTAGGTTCCTAGACAAAACATTTCATAATTAGGCCCTTGCCGTTTTTCTCGACGATTTGAATGATGCTATATAGCTTACAGTTCATTGCAGTTTACTATAAACTTGCTATATGTCAGTGTTAAATTGTGATGTTACCGGTGATTTGCAGTGCAGCTGTCCTATGCTTGAGTAGCAGATGATGATTTTCGTTGTCCTGGCTGATGTTGGGATGCAGACGCTTTCAAGGAACATCAGAATCACGTCACCCTGTCCTGCAAGCTCCCCCTGAACTCAAAGACATTTGTACCAAAGTTTGAGCATCCGATTCATTTGGTTATGTAAGCGTTGGACTGGTATTGGTTGAAGTTTTGAGCTACACCTATGTTTCCTGTTTAATTATCATAACAATGAGTTGTACGTACGTAGCTCAGCAATGCTGAGCTATTGTATCTCGTTGGACAACTTTTTGTGAGATGTCCCCATCAGGCCGTCATATGTTTTTTTTGAAACGAGGCAAAAGACTTGCCATTTTCATTGATTAAGAAGAAGTAAGAATTGCCCGGTTAATTGACGGAAAACCGGGCTAAAACCGATACAACCCAACCCATATAACATGGGCACCACCGGCCAACCTAGCCACCGACATGAAACATGAGCTGCAAAGAAGAAAAGACATCCGCCGGGGAGTCGCAAGCGTCATCGTCATCACCGGTTATCTCCGAACGGGCGACTCCGACTTCACCATAGAGCTCCACCAACAAGTCGCCCTCACAAACAGCTACACAGAGCAATGACGGCACATGCCAACAGATGGCCACACGCGCCAACAACCAACAACTTCGACTTTGACGACGAGCCTCACAAGGGAAATATGCAGGACTTGCGCCGACCGTGCCCTAAAGAGCACCTCGGGCACGCCGGGAAGATCCGACTACCAAAGCCCGAGCCGCGACCCAAGCTCCTCTTATGCCATCATCGTTGCCAAACAGAAATCGGCGCCCCTGAAACGGCCGCCTCAGCAAACCACGCGGCGAAGATGCCGCCCTTCCACGCGGCGAAGATGCCGCCATCCCACGCGGCGAAGATGCCGCCCTTCCATGCGGCGAAGATGCCGCCATCCACCGGTCTCAGGTTGTAGCCGGCTCCAAGACGATGCCCCAAGGAGGAAGAAGACGTGAAGACGCCTTCATCGCCCGATCCCGCAGATCAGAGGTTTCCCTCCGGAGCCAAGGCCGCGGGGTGAGGGGTGGAGCACCATACATCAGGGACGCTTCCAAGAAAGAGCGTGACGCCCACAGGCGCCGCCGTCGCCAGCTCCGGCAAATCAGGCCGTCATATGGATTTCTATGGTGCATGGATTTCCCTCTCTTGATCACATCAAAGTTCAAAAATCATGTGGCGTCATCGTCAATGGCACCAACAATATTCTGCAGTTTCTGCATTTTCAGTGGTGAGCAGATGCATGCTGGAGTTGTTGTTTGGGTCTTGATCTTCGTGGCAATCACAATATTTTACTCCCTCCATTCCATAATAAGACCTTTTTTGACACTACACTAATGTCAAAAAAACATCCTACATTATAGAATGGAGTAGAATTTTCTCCATTCTCAATCTTTTGGCCCTTGCGTGCCTTCCCACTCGTTTTCTGCACAATGACGATAGGTTACACAAGCTGCACTCCAACCCACGTGTGGCCCTAGATAACTGCTGGATGCTTCAGCGTTCAGCTAGAGATTAGTTAGTACAAAAATGTGAGGTGCAGGCAGTTATGATTTTGCATGAGCGGATTTTATAATTTTCAGTTATGACAAGATGTGTGATTTTACATATGCGCTCTTCTCATCCTTTTCAGACTTGGTTCTTGTTATACATGCATACAGTCTGACCACTGACAAATTTTGTTATGTGACCGACCGTTGCAGTGCTACTCTCAGGATGATTATTTTGGTGGCCTCTCTAATGTTGGAAAGGAGACTCTGTTGCGTGAATGGGTTTCATGAAGATGATGGCGCTGGGCCTTGAAATCACCATAAGCTGTCGTTGAAGCTCGCCAAGGAACATCCTGAACTCAGCAACAGACTAAATAATGCAGTAGGGCGCCAGACCTCTGCTTTTCTCTTTTGAGAGATGCCACTCCTTAAAAGTTGGATCCTTGACCGGTCACATTTATGTAGTTGAATGTTGTTGTTTTTTTCGAAAAGGGGGGTTCCCCGGCCTCTGCATCAAGAGTGATGCATACGGCCATCTTATTAACCAATAATCAAATTGTGCCAACAAAGTTCCAAAGTCTCAAACTTAAAGAAAGAAAAGGCAGCTCACACAGAGCGCAAAAGGCTAGATACATAAACTAGCCAGGAAAAGATGCCACAACCGGCTGGCTAAAAGAGGTAGGTAAACTAATTGCCTATCCTATTACATGACCGCCATCCAAAGCGGTTGAAGATATCCCGAGCTACCATCTCCCAATGGATAGACCCAGTAACCAAATGCTCCGTGGCCTCCATCGGAGTGAGTAGCGACCACGAACGGATCACTGCCGTAGCTCGAAAAATAACCTGCAAAAAATGAATCCGTGATGTTCTGTTAAAAACCAAATCATTTCTGCAAAGCCAGATGGTCCACAGCAAAGCGCAGACTCCAACCCGAATATGTCTTGCTAAGGTAGACTCAATCCCATTAAGCCAAGTCCCAAATAAAGCATTAACAGTAGTCGGTGGAGTAATGTTAAAAGCAATGTGGACCGTCCGCCAAAGGATCTTGGCCAACGGGCAATCAAAAAAGAGATGCTTAATCGTCTCATCCCGATCACAGAAACTACACCTAGTAGGTCCTGTCCAATTACGCTTTATTAAGTTGTCCTTTGTTAGAATAACTTGTTTATGGACAAACCACATAAACACTTTTATTTTCAAAGGAACTTTGACATCCCAAACATTCTTGGAAGTTGGAATGGAGTTCGAATTAATAATATCAATATACATTGACTTAACTGTAAATACTCCAGACCTAGTCAACTTCCAGCGTAATTCATTAGGTTGGTCAGAAAGTTAAACCTCCATTAGTCTCCTAACTAAATGGAGCCAAACTTCCCAACGATTGCCCGCTAGCGACTGTCTAAACTGCATATTAAGGGGGATGGATTGAAATACCGTTGACACGAACACCTCACGTCGTTGAGCAATACGATATAAAGACGGATATTGAATGGCCAAGGGTGGGTCGCCAAGCCAAGTATCCTCCCAGAAACGTGTAGTAGCACCATTTCCAATAACAACTCTTGTCCTATTGAACAGTAATTGTTTGACTTTCATGAGTCCTTTCCAGAAAGGCGAGCCAGTCGGCCTAACTGTTACCTGGGACAGAGTTCTAGTCTGGAGGTACTTGATGCGAAGGATCTGCGCCCACATGGCTTCAGTCCCGGAAGCGAGCTTCCACAACCACTTACTAAGAAGGCATATGTTCTTGACTTCAAGATTCTCAATACCAAGCCCTCCTTGGTCTTTGGGTCGACAGATAATATCCCATTTAGCAAGCCGGTATTTTCTTTTAAGTTCATCACCCTGCCAAAAGAAGCGTGATCGATAGAAGTCCAGTCTTTTCCTAACACCAACTGGGACCTCAAAGAACGATAAGAGGAACATAGGCATACTCGTGAGCACCGAATTTATCAAGATTAACCGGCCTCCGTATGACATGAGCTTACCCTTCCAGCAACTCAGTTTCTTCTCAAATCGGTCCTCGATACACTTCGACTCTCGGTTTGCCAGCCTACGATGGTGTATCGGAATACCAAGGTAGGAGAATGGAAAACTCCCCACCTCGCACCCAAACAATTGCCTATAAGACTCCTGTTCGTCTTTGGCTCTACCAAAGCAGAACAACTCGCTCTTATGAAAGTTAATCTTTAACCCGGACAATTGTTCAAAGAGGCATAACAACAGCTTCATATTTCTCGCCTTGGCCAAGTCATGCTCCATAAAGATGATTGTATCATCAGCGTATTAAAGGATGGATACACCTTCATCAACAAGATGAGGTACCAAGCCACCCACTTGACCATTCTCCTTAGCCCTTCCTATCAAAATTGCTAACATATCCACCACAATGTTAAACAGGATAGGGGACATCGGATCTCCTTGTCTGAGGCCTTTATGAGTCTGGAAATAATGACCTATATCGTCATTCACTTTAATTCTCACACTCCCTTTTTGCGTAAATGATTCAACCTGCCGGCGCCAGGCATCATCAAAACCTTTCATACGCAATGCCTGTTGGAGGAATGGCCACTTGACCTTATCGTACGCTTTTTCGAAATCCACCTTAAAAATTACCCCATCTAATTTTTTGGAGTGAATTTCATGGAGCGTTTCATGAAGGACAACCACCCCTTCAAGGATGTTTCTGTCCGGCATGAAAGCAGTTTGGCATTGTTGCACCACAGAATGCGCAATCTGTGAGAGCCTATTAGTCCCGACTTTGGTGAAGATTTTGAAACTAACATTGAGGAGGCAAATCGGCCTGAACTGCTCAATTCTCACAGCCTCCGATTTCTTAGGGAGCAATGTGATAGTTCCAAAATTCAAGTGAAATAATTGAAGCTGCCCAGAGAAAAGATCCTGAAACATAGGTAACAAATCCCCCTTAATAATGTGCCAACACTTTTTATAGAACTCGGTCGGGAACCCATCCGGTCCGGGAGCCTTATTGTTTTTCATTTGTGCAATAGCATCAAACACCTCCTTCTCCGAAAACGGGGCGAGCAAGATATCATTATCGGCAGCAGACAATTGAGGTACATCCTCAGTCCTGGAATCATCGAGGGTCACACAATTAACCTCCGGAGGTCCAAATAACTCCCTATAATACTCTGTAATATATGTTTTGAGATTATCCTGCCCAACAATAGTACCCTCATCTTGTTCAAGTTGGAAGATACGCTTCTTTCTGTGCTTACCATTAGCAATCAGGTGAAACAATTGAGTATTGGCGTCCCCTTGGACCACCTTGCGAACCTTAGCTCGCAACGCCCACTTCAACTCTTCTTCACGGAGAAGTTCTTTCAACCTCTTCTCCGCCTCAGTTTTAACCTGGAGCTCAGCAGGTAGCAGAATCGCGGATTCAGCTTTTATGTCCAGGGCCTGTATAAGAGAAAGGAGCCTATCCTTCTCAATCTTATACACCCCACTGAGGTGCTTAGCCCAACCCCGTAAGGAACTTCTCAAATGCCTAATTTTATTCTGCACCCTTAGCCCATTCCCTGGCAATGAGGTCTAAGAACCCCTCACGTTCGAACCAGGCCATCTCGAATGAGAAGGTGTTTTTGTTTCCCACATGGTTCGGCTCCCCGGAGTCCACGAACAGTGGTGTGTGATCGGATATTCCCCGCGAGAGAGCTTGGACCGTAACAAGATGGAACTTCTGTTCCCACTCCACGCTCGCGAGAACTCGATCAAGCTTTTCATATGTCGGGGTAGGCAAGGCATTAGCCCAGGTAAACTTTCTACCAGAAAGCTCTATCTCCCTCAGATCCAAACTCTCAATAATGGTATTGAACATAAACGACCATCCGCCGTCAAAGTTATCATTATTCTTCTTCTCTCTCCTCCGAATGATATTGAAATCACCCCCGACCAACATCGGAAGCTGCTCGGACCCACAAACTCGAACAAGGTCCGCCGGAAAATCCAGTTTAAGCTCCGGCTGTGCGGCACCGTAAACCGCCACCAAGGCCCAGTTGAAACCATCAACCTTAGACCTAACCCGAAACTTAACCGCAAAGTCGCCCATCACTACACTCCGGACCTCAAGGGAATCGCATCTCACTCCCAGCAAGATACCTCCCGATCGTCCTCGCAGAGGTAGGCAATGCCAGTCGAAATCAACACCACCCATAAGAGAGGAAATAAACTGGGGAGCAAAATTATCTCTACCAGTTTCAGAGAGAGCAATGAAATCTAATCGATGCTCCAGAGACGCCTCAGCGAGAAATCTTCTTTTAGCCAAGTCCTTCAGACCTCTGCTATTCCAAAAGATTCCTTTCATAAGTCATCATGAAATTTTTTTGCCGTACGAATCCTAGCACTCCTACGTACCGCGGATGCGGGATACACCTTTCGCTTCCACTTACGTTTGGGTTTATCATTGTCCACCATCCGGTCCTCATGACCGGTCTCTGGTGGTTGATTCACTACAACTTCTACACTAACCTCCTCCCCATCGGACTCATTAGTGGATGGTGCAAGGTCCGCACACAAATTGTCAAGCACTCTCACCCCCAACGCATCAATCTCAGCATCATTCATAGGTCTCACTGCCGCAAGATTTCTAATGGTTTCTAAAGCGGGTTCCGCTTCCAGATCAAGGAGATCATTAACCGAGTTGGAAATTTCAGAATTGGTATTCCCTAGCGAAACCCCTACTTGATTTGCATTATGAATAATCTCATCCATAGAAAAATGCAAAATAGAATTGGATAAGTTGACTGACATACCGGTAGTGACCTCAATGTCACGAAGCTTGGCCGCCCTCATAGCGCACCTCTGCTGCATGTCATCAACCTCCGGGTGGTCCTGGAGACGAGAACTCATCCGTCTCCCCTCAGAGACCGGGTCAGGGATACCGCCGAAAGCAATAACCTCCTCCCGAGTAGAGCCACTCGTAGGAGGCAACGGCAGAAGGCTCCCACGGTGCACGGACAGGAGGCCGGGTGAGGTAGGTGCCGGCGCCACCTGCCCGAGCACCCCACCGCCCCAACCCTCAAGCCTGAGGGCGTCACCATCCCGACACCCGAAGGCGAGGGATGGACCGGGGCCACCTGCCCCAGACTCCCGCCGAGCACCACAGGAGTCGCAACAGCCGGTGCCGAAAGGGATGGGTCTGAGGCCACCTGCCCCAGACGGCCTCCCTCACGGCCGGCCAGCGGCGGCGAAGCTGGTGTCGTCGGGGCCACCTGCCCCTGACAATCGCCGATCAGCACAGGAGAGGCTGCAGCAGCCGGTGCCGAAGGGAAAGGGTCCAAGGCCACCTGCCCCAGACGGTCTCCCTCTCGGCCGGCCAACGACGGCTATGCAGGCATCGACTCAACTACCAATCGTCCGCACGAGACCGCAGAGATCCCAGGGAGTAAGGGGGCCCCCTGAGGCTCCACATTCCTCCCCTCCCCCAAAGTCATCTCCGAGTGTCCCGTCACACAATCTCCCACCGCGGGACAAATAGCCGGCATAAGATCCAGCACCGGGAGCGAGCACTCAATCGCATCCTCAGACTCCACCCGATCGCTCCAAAGCCTAGGAGGAGCAGACGCGGGCTCAAAAGATCCAAACCTCAACGTGCTGTTAGGTACCGACGGAGATGGGGCCGGCTCTACCCCTGATCCAGTCTGGGGCAACTAAGCAACCGGTCCCGACCCATTGGGTCTCTCTCGACCAGCCTCATCAGTCGGGTCCTTCCTAGCCCCCGCATTGTCGTCTCCCTCGTTTATATCCATATCAGTACTAACACCCGCCTCGGCAAACAACTCAGAGTCCTCAAACTCAATCTCAAGAGGGAATACCTCTCCCCTGTAGGTCCAGTTAACCACATCCGGGACGAACTCGATGTCCAGAACACTCACTCGCAATCTGGCCACCCCATGGGCGCGAGTGAATGTCATATCCACTTTCTCAGTTTTGCCAACCATGATACCCAGACTAGCCACAACCCAAACATCTGTCAGAGCCTTAGAGGGTGCCCTAGAAAAACGCAGCCACACCTGAGTAAGGGGCTTCCCCTTAGGCTCCACTTTCTTCCACTCTTGAAACTCCAGAATACAATTAGTACCTGGCACCTTACACATCCCAAAGCTCAGCAACCGCTGCAAGTCCTCTACCGACGGGAGGTCAACCCTGAACACGCGCTCCTCAATGAGAACAAGTTCCCACTGAAAGTCTCCCGGAGCCAGTTGCTGAAGCCTCTGCACAATCTGAGCTTCAGAGACCTCTCCCTGGGTCACCTTCACAATACCAGTAGTCAGGCTCTGCGTCACAACTGGAATCTCTCTCGTAGCTGGGGACTCAAAGAACATCAACTCGGCACAATATACTCCATACGTTGTAAGAGCCGGAGCCTGCTCACGAAGAAGCGGGCAATCCCCCGAGCCATGTGCTAGCTTACCACATGTATCACACAACTCAGCCACACACTCAGCAATGAAGTGACCTTTCTCACCACAACGATAGCAAAGCATTTTCTCCTTCCGACGCGCCCACTTGGAAGCCCTCTCAGACTCAGACCTGATATCCGCGTCAACGCCAGTCATATCAACATTCGTGGTCGCCAGAGCCGTGACAGCCTCCATAACCTCGCTAGTCAGGGCGGTGGCCTAAGTGGGATTAGCCTCCACCCCGGATGACTGCTGGTCTACAGTGGCCTGCGGCTGATAATGTCTGCGGAAACCACGACCACCACCTCGACCACGACGATGACCACGGTAGCCACCTCTCTGTCATGCGTCCGGTCCAGAAGCGCCCTCGACAAAACCACCCGGAGGACCAAGGAAGGGCCTCTCAGCAGAACCATCACTCTGCCAGGCATATCCTCGGCCACCTCCCGTCGATGATGATCCACGGTGTTAACCATCCCCATACGCATCATAGCCATCAACCCCCCATTGTCCTCGGGGCGGATCTTGACTCGGCAGTCACGTTGTCATGTCTCGTCTGCGTAGGACCCGAGCGATTTTGCGTCGGCCTCGCGATGTAATGAGGCGGTGGCGCTGCTCGAGACTGCACGCCGGCATGGGTTGCCTGAGCCACCGGCCGAACCCCATCGACATGGCCAACCGGTCTAGGGCCATTATGCACCGGCGGCCTTGGCGGAGCAGCTCCACGCCCCACGACGGAAGTGACCGGAGGCCTCGACGGAGGTGCACCACGGCCCGCGGTGGCCATCGAAATTGGGAGCACGGGCGGCCTCGCCCCAGGCGGTGCGCCAATTCCTCGGCCCATCGTGGTCGCAGCTGCACCTCCAGGAGCTCCGGTGCCCGACCCGACGGCACAGGCGACACCCCCCAGGACCAGAGCCATTCACCGGCCGGGGCAGAGCAGCCCGGCCACCGGCCGCAGCAGGCGGCGGTGCAGTTCTGCCACGGCCATCCCCCCCGCCAGTAGAAGCCCGGCCAGCTCCAGGGATCAAGGAACCATGGCCAGAGGCAGCAGCCGGCGGCGGCACAGCCGAGGCAGCACACCACGGCCACCGCCCGATGCAGCCCCAGCGTGGCCCGCCCCAGGAGGCTCGGCCGGCCTCTTCCCGGCCGCACCCCGACCCGCCATGGACCCTAGCGGGGGGATGCGACGAGCACGACCGGCAGGAACCGCCCGCCGATGTGGAGAACACCGCAGCAGAACCCTACGGCGCGAGCAGGAGGAGGATGAACCCGATCGATCAATGCATGCGTAATTCACGTCGACGATCGATGTATCCTCGAGCCCATCCTTTTCCAGTATTACTGGACCCGGCCCAACTGCAGCCCCTTCGCACTGGGCCACATACCCAGCCGAAGGAGGCCCAGTAGCCACCAGTGGCCCACAGGCGCCAATCAGGGAGTTCAAACGCAGGGCCCTCGCCGCCGCGATCCCGATCGAAGCCGCCGGCCGCCGCACGGCCACCCTTCTTCCGTCTTACCACAACCGTCCACACCTCCGGCGCAACCAAATCGAAAACCGTAAGTTTGGGTAGACGTACCTTGGGAATTGGACCCTTCCATGGCCGAGATGCGTTCGCCGCCGTCCTTCTATGGACGACACGCCGGAGCAGCTCCAGCTTCTCTCCGGGTCGCAAGCCGTTCCTCGCCGGATCCTCGGGAGGGACGACCGTCTCCACGATCTCGGCCACCTCATCCTCATCGTAGCCAGGAGAAAAAGCCTCACAGATTATATCGGAGGGAGTAGGCGAGTAGTCCGTCGAGCCGCCGGATCGCCCGCCGTCGTCCTCGTCATCTCCGCTGTCGTCGTCCGCAAGAGCCCAGAATCTCCCCCCACTCTCCGGCGATCACCGGGGGCGTCAGCGCGGGCCGGCGTCGAAGACCCTGGCGCCATCGTCGCCATCGCCCCTAGTCGCCTTGCTCCAGAGATCACTTACCACCTAGACCTAAAACAAAACTGTATGTCGTCTCTCTCAGTAGTCGAAAACATTTTGCAGTCCAGGCTTCGTTGCCTGATGCAAGGCATTTCTGTAGCTCAGGCTACACGGTACCCCTTATCTTTGCCATCCATTTATGCATCAAGATCCGTGCAGACACATTTGTCTTTTTTGTTTCTCTCAAACGACACAACATATGAACTTTAACTTTTGCAGAACAACAATACATTCTAACTACAATCTAGGAAAAAAAAATTCAGATTTTTTCATGCATTTTAAATACTTGAAATAATATTTTTATTCAAAGAAAATCTCATTTTGTATATTTATATCAGACCAAAAAATTTGAAAGTTTTTTCACACATTGATGTTCTAATGTTTGTTCGATCTGCAAAGTTTGAAGTTCATATGTTGTTTCGTTTTCGAGAAACAAAAAAGAGAAATCTTCTTGTTGTTAGTTAGTTGGAAAGTACGGATCTCAAAGCAAGGTTGGAGGGTTGAGGATAAGAGGTTCCCTTTAGCCTGAGCTACAAAGAAACTTTGTGGGCAAGGAGTTTGTACCAAAGTTTCGCAGATGCTTCCGTAGCAGATTGGGTAGTTCAGTGTCCTTGCTGATGATGGACACCAGAAATTCTCTTGTTGAATGTGTATAGGCTCAAGAGGTCTTGACTGCATGATGGTGCTGGACACTGCACAACAGGAACAGCAGTATCTCAACAGGAACATCACCAAACATGAGAGTTGCTGCTTGCTCCTGCTTCTCCTGTTAATTTTCAGAGTTTTCAGCTACATACATTGTCCCCAGTGGATGTCGATTTTCAGAGTTTCAGCCGACATGCCCTTTCTGCTTGTTTCCACTCATGTGCTTATTCAGTTCTACTATCTTTATGGTTGCTGACAGCCTAGATGCAAGCACTGCTGCTGTTTTGAAATTGGCTATTGGCTAAATAACATGTGAACTGTAATGGCTCTCTCTGTGTACACCTTTCTATGTCATCCAGGCCGTTATTTTCGTTCTTTTTTCAATGATATATTTTGGTGATGTTGGAAATGGACGAAGGTGATGCCGATGGATCTGGGCATCAAAATGTCCTGGAAGCTCGGCAACAAGGACGAGTAAACAGTTAATGCATCATCAGATCTCTGAGGACAATTTTACTCTGATTAATTTTAATGCCTAGAACATGAGAGTTGCTGGTTGCTGCTCCTGCTCACCTGGTAAATCACTTCAACTTTTTAACAATTTTTAGATACACATATGCATCTCTTTCTCTTTTACATTCATACATCAACATGCTGCACAGTTACTGTTCCACGAAAAACAGAACATTACATAATCAAAGAAATTAGACAGGGTCACTTCTCATTTTTTTCAACGGTTTGGATGATGTTATGCTTATGGTATTTTACAGTTATGTATATGTTTGCTATATGCCTATATATCATTGTTAAAATTTGATGTTACCAATCATCTTCAGAGCTATTTCCCAGATGCTTCAGTACCAGATGAAAATTCCTGTGTTCTGGCTGACGATTTGGACAATCTCTCTCTCTCTCTCTCTCTCTCTCTCCGTGAAGATGATGCTGATAGGGTTGGAAATAACTAACAATCATTAGGAGCTGTTCTCCAAACTCATAAGGACCACCCTGAAACTCAGCGAAGGGTGATTAATGCAGTGACAGCAGCGCTCTCTTGAGGACACAAGACATTTGTACCAACGTTCCACCATCTGATTCATTTGATGATAAGCACATAGAACGGTATGGAGTTTGAAACTAGATATGTACTCCCTCCGTTCCTAAATATTTGTCTTTTTAGAGATTTCAAATGGACTACCACATACGGATGTATATAGACTTATTTTAGAGTTTAGATCATTTTGCTCCGTGTGTAGTCACTTGTTGAAATCTCGAGAAAGACAAATATTTAGGAACGGAGGGAGTATATGCTTTGTGGCGGGGAAACAATCCAAAAACTTGGAACATACATCTCCAACAGGAGAGTTGCTGCTGGCTGCTTATACTGAATCTGTCTCTACTGCAACAATTTTCAGATACATACTTCTCTTTTGTATGACACACCATTATATTGTATAGTAGTATGTGTTAGCAAAGAACTGTAGCTTAAGCTACGCTACGTTGTTGCTTCTCGCTGGACAAGATTCGAGAAGTTACTTCTGTAACAATGAATTTTATTTTCTTTCTTGCAATCGATTTGAAATTATACCGAGGACGAGAGACCCGTAATCAAATCAAAGTGTGAGGTTAACATCCAGACTGTTGGTTGAGATGCATATGCATGGAGTTTCTCGGCGAAACTCCCACCTGCTTTCCTAGAAAACTAGAGGAAATTTTCAACACGGCTGGTGCTGATGCAGCATCCAACAATATCATTTTATACCTCGGTATGATAGCAAAGGATTCGGACCCGGACTGAAAGTATACTTAGTTAATGACAACGCATGGGTCGACCGGTCAGGTTTTACAAAGGATACGACAATGATGGTGGTCAAGAGGGAAGGTGTGTAAGTAATTTATGCCAGAAAAACTCTAACTAATAACACCATTAATTGCCACAGTCTTGCCCTTTTCATCATTCAAATACATTTTCCAGTTTTCAATAGTAGATCGATGTTAATGATGGAGAGGTTAATTAATATGTCATGTCACGTAGTTCAACCTGGGGATTGGTGACGGCCAATCGACGAGTCTTTGGGAAGACACCTGGTTGGATGACACTCCATTAGCTCTACAATACGGTGGCTTCTGTTCCTAGGGATAGCCCCTTGAACATCCAATGTCGCAGGGCATTACTGGGTGACAAATGGACTTGTGGATTCATTTGGTTTCTAGGTTGATGTCAATTAATCTAATTCAGATGTCAGATTCATTCCAGTGACGGTTAACAAGAAATAATGTCTTCATTGTGAAGTCCATATATGCTGATCTTATGGATTATGGACATGTTCTTCGCAGAAAATATACTTGAGAAACAAATGTTCCTTCAAAGATCAAAGTTTTCATGTGGTTTATTTAGAGGGAGCTAGTTAGTATCAAAGATAACCTTGCTAAACAGAACTGGCATGGCAAGCAAAAAGTATTGTTTTTGATTAGGAGGAGACAATTCATCATTTCTTTTTGTCATGTCCGTTTACTATCTTGATCTGGCGCGCGGTTCATGTTATATACAATTAAGCACCGCCAACAAGTGTTTCAAATTTGTTTCGAAATAGGTTAGGTTGTATTCATCATAAGCTGAAGAGCCAAATTTGTGTGAGATTTTGTGTCATTCTTTGGGCAATATGGAACTGCCAGAATGATTACGTCTTTAATATGTCATCGTCTTCTAATTTCTGACAGGTTATCTATAGAGCTACGGCTACAATCTATATGTGGTCATCACCGCAACATGTGGGTGCCTATGAGCTCTAAGTGTAGCCAGCTGGAAACGGTTGTGTAGTGTTTTTTTGAACCAGTTTGGCTGGCGAGCCACTCGTATATTACGTGGCTGGGGTGTGTAATTTTGGGTTCGACCGCTTGTGGTCGTTTTTTGCGTTTATTTGTTTTACTGTCGAGTACTTGGAGACTTGAATTTATTTCATGTATAAAAATATGATTGTGTGCATCATGTATAAAAATATGGTTGTGTGCATCGTGTGATGGAGAGGACGGGGTACTCCCCTTTCCCAACAAAAAATCTAGGTCGTCCTAACGCCAACATGCAACAGCTAACTAGCATTCCTTGGGATGCATATCTGGAGCTGAGAAATAACGAAGCAATTGCTGTTGGCTTCTTCCTCTTGTCAATAATAACTGGGGTTTCGTTTGTAGTGCTAACGCGCTCGATCTTATTTTACTTGCCAATAATTGCACAGCTTGTGGTATTTAAAAATGATTGTCTTGGAAGCATTAAGCAGGCCGGGATTAGTAATATAATTGGGATGACGATGCAGAAGTGATTAGCTTGTTGGCAGCTAGTGCGGCTATAAGGCTGATGCTGGGAGCACCCATTCGACCTACACTGTTCTACCACAGCCAATCACCCACACAACATTAGCTTAAGCGACGATACATGTTGTTGCTTCTCGCTGCACAACATTAAAGAAGTCAATTTGGTGATAAAGAAATTTATTTTCTTTGTTACAATCGATTTGGGATCATACTGTGATCGAGAGACCTGTAATTAAATCGAACTGTGAGGTTGTCATCTGAAGCGTCATCGGTGGAGTTTTGTCTATGAAACTCCCGCTTGCTTGCCTAGAAAACGACAGGAATTTTTCAACACGGCTGGTGCTGATGCAGCATTCAAAGATATCATTTTATTTATCAAAACAGGCTTTTGCCCCGCTTTATAAATAGAACGACAAACAAAGAAGTACACGGCAGAATGATACAAGATAGGGCCCCCTTACAAAGCTGATCCAGGGATATCTGGCACACACAGAAGACAGAACGCAAACGACTACGCTACCAGCAACAAGCATTAGAAGAGCTAAACACCCACCGCTCGGCAACTCGCCCGTGCGACCACGGGGCCGCCAGGAGGAGCGCGACGATATTAGATTCCTATATTCGGATTAGGACGCTGCCCCAACTAGAGAAAGGGCACGTCCGAGCTACCCATCGCGACACCTTCCGTTGCCCACACAGCCTGGGAGGGGAGGCATCACCACCGTAATGATGCTCGCCGAAGAGCAACCATGCGGACCGCCATTCGGGGCCGCCATCTTGGCCTCCTTGTCGTGAGATACCGCGTGTCACCCACATCACAATGCACTCAACTACGGTAGGAACAGAGACAACACTCCATCTACTCCTAGGCCAACATTAGTCCCCGAGTCTGGGTATGCGCCTCCACTATAGGAGGCACCCACACCTGCGTCCCCAGCCAATACCCCCTGTCCTGGGTGGGACACGACTCCGAGACTACCACGGCCGCCGGCGAGCCAATCCTAAGCCCTTGGCCAGGCAAGCTCACATGACGCCACGTACATGGCCACCGGCCCTGATCCACGCACCAACGCAACGCGACCACGACTACCACCACCGAGCACCACCCGGACCGTGCCTACCCCACCTACACGGAGCAAAAATTTTGACCCGTCTTCGACCCACAGCTGGCCCGCCCGAACACAAGCCCCAGGTCACCGCCATCCTCAACGCGCAAGCAACCCATGCGCCGTCAGTTCCGACCCAGGAGAAGGCATGGCACAACCACCACCCGCACCCTGCCTTGCGCCCTCGATGACCAGTGCCACCACCAGGCAACGGCCGAACGTCGCCCGAAGCATCTAAGGTACCAGATGAGTCGGAAGAGGGCCGAGACCCAGCCAGCTCCTGCTGCCACAACGGAGCCACAACGCGCCTAGGTCACCATGTCGCACGACTTTGCAAAGACCCCATCGAGCCAACGACCACCGCTCAACCCCCTACCGCTAAATCTAGTACTCCCTCCGTCCGAAAATACTTGTCATCGAAATGGACAAAAAGGGATGCATCTAGAACTAAAATACATCTAGATACATCCCCTTTTCTTTAGTTTGATGACAAGTATTTCCGGACGGAGGGAGTAGGACCTGGCCAGAGCACCTCCCGCACGCGCCCACCAAAGAAGGCTCTCTGCGGCCATCGTGCCTTGGCCAAGTAGCAGGAAGCCACCGCATCGGCCAGGAGTGCATGCGTTGCTGCCCCGCACGCGCGCCGTTGTGCCAAGGAGCCCCGCATTAGGACCGCAACTCCGCCCTAGAGGTCGTCCTGCGCCATCCCAACCCCGAGCAAAGAGGAACTCAAGCCCCACTGCCACATACGCCGGTCCGGCTTTGCCTGGCGGCCCCTCGTGTTGGCGGCATAGGAGGAAGGCCGGGAAGAGAGGGGAAAGTGGCGACAGGCTAGTGTTTGCCCCCTGTCGCCAGCGGGGGCGACCTGGGGCTCGGGGATGTACATGGAGTCAAGGACCCACTATTACCGAAAAAGGCTTTCGCCCTGCTTTATATATATAAAGCAAACCACCAGAGCACAAAATCTGACACAAGTTCACCATACACACGCACACACGGAAGTAGCACAAGACAACACAAATGGGTTCTGTTGAGGGCGCAGCTCAACAAGCCCTAAGAAACACACACACCCAAACCCAACAGCGGGTGACACGGCCTCAGAAGGCTAATCTGGCTCGGGAGGTGGAGGAGGAAGCAGGGGTGCCAGGCGGAGAGCCATCGAGCGAAGGTCGGCGATGATGGTGTTGATGGCATCTCGGTCGGAGGGGCGGCTAAGCGGCCGCCAGAGCTGCGCGACACCACACATTTCAATATCTGCGTCAGTGGCACGTCGGAGAGGAAAGCGCCGAATCACAAGCTTATTGCGGACAGTCTAGAGAGACCTCTTCGCGCAGATCCAGTCCGTCCCTTCATCGGCGCGCCACATTAAGGACCCACTATTTTTCTTCTTCTAATCATATCATTTTGTTCCTCGGCATGATAATGTTTATTATAGCAAAGGATTCGGACCCGAACCAGAAGTATATACACGGTTAATGACAGCGAATGGGCCAGACAAGATTTACAAATGATACGACAATGTTCGCCGCCAAATTGGCAGGTGTGAATCCTCAAAAAAGGAGTTGGCAGGTGTGTAAGCAAATTAAGGCAGAAAAAACTATACCTAATGCGACTAATAATTGACATTCCCTATCCTTTTGATTCAAATGTATTTTTTTTCAGATTTCTGTAGCAGATGGATGTTAGTGTCGTCATACGTCTACCTGCCTAACGTCAGCACTAACAGCTAGCTTAACTATAGTCCTCATCTAGAGCTTAGAAAATAGCCAAGCAGCTTCGTGGCTTCTTTCCTTTGTCAATAACAAGGGTTCAATTTATAGTGCTATCTTATTTTACAAGCCAGTAATGGCACAACTTGTTCCACTATATCAATAGAAACGTACAACTTGTGCTATATAAGCATACCGGTCTTCGAAGCACTAAGCAGGCAGCCGGAGATTTATAGTTTAACTAGAACAATGATGCAGAACTAATGCTTGTCTAGTGAAAATATAAAGTTAATGTTGGATATTCTGTTGGAATTAGCACAAATTTGTGGTCTAAAACTACTGCAGGAACAAAGTAATCTTAGCATCAGGTTGTGTACTAATTTAAGGATCGTCGCTTAGAAGGGAAGAAAACATATGCATCAAACATACATGGAAATACTAGGTTCATCCTGAACCTAGGACATGTCATGGATGCAACCACCAGACAGGCAGGACAAGTACAAACTGATTTCAATAAGCAGGTAAGACAAGTCATATTTGCTCTCGGTTGGACGACGATCAGAGCGCAGCGAAGATGGGAGGAGAATCAGGTCCCACCGGGCGTGCCATTTTGTTTCAAAAACAAAAATACATGACAAACGCGGAAATAAATTATGGGAACTCTGTATTTTATTCATCACCGTACGACTACAAATACATGAATGTTACATGCTCCCATTGGAGTTTGCCTATTTTGCCTTCTGCGACTATGCTTAAGGAGTATTTGACTTGGAAGATTGCGTGTAGTCCGCTGATTCCCGGTGCTTTTGCAAAGCGTCCGGTTAATTACATCTGCAGGTCAAGCCTATAGAAAACCTCCGATTAAGCTGCGCGCGGTCGTCGTCGTGAAATTTGCTCATCCATGAAGCATGTGTGATGTTTGGAGAAAAGATGTAGATGGTGGTGATATGTAGGTGCGGGTGGCTTTGTTTTGCCTGAACCCAGTCACGATACGCCATCGCCATGTCGGTATTTAGAACGGAATTTGTTGATGAAGATGGTGACCTTTGCCTTGTCGGTGCCCAGTCATGTACCCAAGAATTCATCGAACATGTACATGTATATGTTGCTTTCACCTCGTCGGTGCCCAGCAACGAAGTGACCGATCCCGTTTGGGATTGTGACATGTTAATGGAATATAGTGACCTGGCCGTGTTGGCACTTGGACATGATTTCGTCTAGCCTTGTCGGCACTAGACATGAGATGGGTATGATGGATTTGACCATAACCTCATGGAGATTAGGCCATAGATTTGAGATAGACCATTGATAGAGCATGTCTTTTCTCCTTTATTTTAAGAATCAGGGGTTGCACACCGCCGATGTAGATGAAGCAATCGACGATGTATTTTTGTGAGGATTTTCATCTACTCCGCATGGGCGACGTTGATGAAGCGATCGTGCCATGGTCGTAGGTTTCCGCATGGGCGACGTTGGTGAGGCGGTCGTGCCATGGTTGTATATTTTTACATGGGCGACTTTGATGAGGCGGTCGTGCCATGGTTGTATATTTTTTACATGGGCGACTTTGATGAAGCGGTCATGCCATGATAAAGATTTATGGAATAGTCAAGTAGACATCATTCTTCTTCCATCACACAAATCTCATTGATGCGGTCAGATCTTATAACTTACCATCAAGGCCAATGGTTTTGGCAAAGATCAGCATGTTGATGAAGCTTCGGCGTCGTCCACGGTCGACGAAGCTTTTACGATGAAGATTGAGAAGGGAAAAAATGGGCGTGGAGTTGGCGGCGTGCTTGAGGGCGAGAGGTTTCGCTGGTGTGCGTGGAGCCTGTCGGCGTGGATGCGTTTTGTACGTCTCCCTTCCTCCTGGCGTGCCTCCCGCTTTATATAGGCGCTGGCCGAGGCTTCGATCACATCGGTTCACCAATCCCATGGCCGTTTAAGCTTCCTCCAGTTTTATCCCAAGCTGGCTTGGCGTATACGTATATGACTCGCTTCCGTAGGAATCGGGTCGAACTGCTTTCGCTCCTTCACGGTTTGGGACATAAGATTATGTGTACATGCTTTCCTTGAATAGAATATGTTATTTGCATGGCACGGGCTCACGTGAGCAACCATTACGCGCTAGCTTTGTACATGCGAATAACCCTCTTCTGATGATTCTTTTTCTTAAACCAAAGTGCAAACCATCAAACTATTTGCACCATTGTAATCTACATGATGAACTCTACAAATGGAGTATAATATTTAATATATTCCATTTTTTTGAATTTATTGGCGCGTGGGACCCACACGTCATGGGGTAGCACTTTCATAAATCAAAGTTATATATTTTTTCACATATATGCTCATATTTATTTATAGGCCGGTCCATCCTAGCTCATACAAAAAAATCTAGGCTTAGGGCGTACAAAAATCCGTCAAACAATGTGGAGGGTTGTTGGGGTTCATAGACTACATCTCAAGCTAAATAAAGTAGTGAGTATGACTTGTATATAGGATATCCAGTGAAACAAACACGACTAAAGATTAGATAGTAGCTATAGATTAGATGTTTCCTTAGAGGAGTTTGGCGAGATGCCGGTGCTTGGCGTTATGCCGAAGAGGATCTTGCCGCCGACGCGCCCGAGCCGTGTTCGGTGGCTTCCAGAGGTGATTCTGATAGTGGTGGCAGTGGGGTGCTGGTTATTGTAGGTCGGATTCCTGTCGGAGTCCTCGGTAATAACCTCGATGTGTCCCGTGCTCTGGAGGAGGCATCTCTCCTTCCTCTTGAATATGAAGGCCACCGTGGTGGTGGAGATATAGCTGAGAAGAGGTAACAAGATGGATCTTGCAGAAGGGGCTCGAGCTCATCAGTTGCGTTCGACCTAGTGGAGCTATGGCTCCTGCCGAGAGCCGGTCTTCGCCGGCGAGCTGCGGCTTCTTCGGGCCGAAGGGCGGCCATTTCTTTTTCTCTGGGCCTTGAAACCATTTCAGACGAAGATGCTGCATTGGTTTGGAGGCCATGATGTGCAACGTTCATGGCGGTTTTGTCGTCCCAAGTGGTCCGTCTCCGGCGATGGCAAAGCTCGATCCGAGCGGAGGCTGCAATGGACCCGATTGCTTTTCCATCTCTTAGTTTGGGGTCCTCCCCATAAAATTCAGGGACTAGTTTGTAATTCTATATTTCTGTCGGGTCTCGTTGTAAACTGCTATGTTTTCATGGTTTATGTTTAATGCAGTGTTTTGGTCCATTGGAACCTTTCCTTGTTAAAAAAAACACGACTAAAGAGACATACTTCCTCTATCCAAATATATTGGGCCTATTTCATTTTTTGAGACTAACTTTGACCACGTGTTAGAGCAATAATATATGACATGCAAGTTACACAAAGCATGCCGATAAATTCAAATGTGAAATGAGCTTCTAATGATATAATTTTCACATTATACATGTCATATACTATTAACCATATCAAGGCAATATCGAAAAACGCATTAGCCCCTATATATATGGACGGAGGGAGTATGCAATCTATCCCTAATCACCAAAAATGCTAGACGTACAGGCTTTCACAGGGGTTCTACAGGCTCCTTCCAAACTTTCTAAACATGTCCCCCTGATTTCAATGAGGATGGGCCCATGCGTCTACTAATGACCAATTAAAAACTGCCATGACATCATGTATTCCCCTCATCCTGTAACCTTCCTGTATCTGTTGCAAAGCTCCACTAATCACACACAACCCGCTTCTAGAAAACCACGTGCGATGGACCTTTTCAGCCGCGTGGAATGTATAGTGCATGGTAGGTGCAGCGTCACTAATCATGCAGGGTGGTGGTAGTTGGAAAGCAAGTAGAGTAACATGGAGTACTAGCTAGTTTAATTAATTACACCTACTACTTGCTATTGATGCGGTTGTACAGACTATAAGGGTGACTTAGGCAGTGAGAGTCCCTTCCACGATTCCACCTACACTGCTACTCCATCAACCATCGCACACAAACATACCTTTGCGAGCTCTCAGCTACCTTACCACACCCGTGAAACCATGGAGGCGGCCCTGGTGAGTGCGGTGATGGGGGTACTGAAACCCGTTATCATGAAGCTCGGCGCTCTACTGGGTGACGACTACAAAGCGTTTCAAGGGTGTGCGCAAAGAGATCAAATCCCTCACTCATGAACTCGCTGCCATGGATGCTTTTCTCGTGAAGATGTCGGAGGAAGAGGATCCCGATGTGCAAGATAAGGTGTGGACGAATGAGGTGCGAGAGCTTTCATATGATCTGGAGGACGCCATCGACAACTTCATGCAAAGTGTAGGCGACAAAGACGAAAAACCAGATGGCTTCATTGAGAAGATGAAGCACACACTAGGTGAGTTGGGGAAGATGAAGGCTCGCCATCGAATTGCCAAGGAGATCCAAGATTTGAAGAAACAAATCATTGAGATGAGCGATACGAATGCAAGGTACAAGGGTCGCCAGACCTTTACTAGCACAAAAAATGAAAGCATCGACCCTAGAGCTCTTGCTATCTTTGAACATGCTTCAAAGCTCGTCGGAGTTGAAGAACCAAAGGCCGAGATAATCAAACTATTGACTGGAAAGGATGAATGTGCATCAATCGAAGAGCAACTAAAGATGGTCTCCATCGTTGGATCTGGAGGAATGGGCAAGACAACTCTTGCAAACCAAGTGTATCAAAAGCTCAAAGAGGAATTCAAGTATAAGGCTTTTGTATCGGTATCGAGAAACCCAGATATGATGAATATCTTGAGAACCATTCTAAGTGAAGTTAACTGCCAAGGTTATGCTTACACGGAAGCAGGGAGCATACAACAACTGATAAGAAAGATTTGTGATTGCCTAACGGAGAAAAGGTACTACTTTATTCATTTTAATTCACATGTTATCCATTATTCTATTAAGATTTGTCACATGGACCCCACGATAGCCAATTTATCATCAATTTAGTTTCATAATTTAGGAGAAAAATAGTCAAATGTATGCAATTACTCCTTTGCACATACTTAGCCAGTTAACTAGCCTATTACTTTTGGAAGAAAAGCAAGGCTTGTATAAGCAGTAAGTGCATATAATTAGGATACGTGCTCGGTATCTGTATACCAAAAGATGACAATTTCCATAATACAATTATAGCAGCGATGTTAATTTTAACCTTAGCAGTGATCATCATGCGTAGAGCTCTACTTATTTTTCTAGACCGGTCTTCTTTGACATAATTTGACATAGTTTAACATTTTTTAATGAAACCCCATTTAAATGCTCAGCAATCTATTCATGTTTTGTATCATGGTCTCCTCGTTCAAGTTACATATAGCTAAAAAAATAGTTTTGTGCATTTGGAAGTTTTTCCTATGTTTTATTTTGTTTGTACACATCATTTTAAGGCGTCATATTAACTAATATCAGTCATAAAACCATGTGCAGGTATTTTATAGTGATTGACGATATATGGGATATTAAAACATGGGATGTTATAAAGTATGCGTTCCCTAAGACAAGATTTGGCAGTGCAATAATCACCACTAATCGTATCAGTGCGGTGGCATGTGCATGCCATTCATCAATTGGTGGTCATATTTACAACATTAGACCTCTTAATATGGCACACTCAAGACAACTATTTTTCACAAGATTATTCAACTCTGAAGAAGATTGTCCTTCATCCCTTGAAAATGTTTCTAACCAAATATTGGAAAAATGTGATGGCTTGCCTTTGGCAATCATTGCTATATCTGGTTTGTTGGCTAACACAGGAAGAACAGAATATCTCTGGAACACAGCGAAAGATTCAATTGGTCGTGCACTTGAAAGGAGTCCTAGCATCGAAAGAATGATAAAGATATTGTCACTGAGCTACTTTGATCTGCCTCCTCATCTAAAAACTTGTCTCTTGTATCTAAGCATTTTCCCAGAAGATTCTGTTATTCAGAAGAAAGACCTTATATGGAGATGGATTGCAGAAGGATTTATAAGCAAAGAAGGTAGATATTCAGCATATGAGTTTGGAGAGAGGTGTTTTAATGAGCTTGTCAATAGGAGTTTGATCCAACCTGTGAAGCTGGACACATATTATCAGGTGCTTGCTTATCAAGTTCATGACACAATTCTTGATTTCATAGTATCCAAGTCCATTGACGAGAATTTTGTTACTTTCGTCGGTGTCCCCAGCTTAACTATTGGGACACAACGCAGAGTACGCCGGCTCTCCATGCAAGTTGTAGAGGATGGAAATTTTACCATGCCAACCTTGGTATTGTCTCATGTTCGATCACTCAGCGTGTTTGGGCATGCAATGAAAATCCCTTCATTGTTGGAGTTCAGTCATTTGCGCACTTCGGACTTTGGAGGGTGCAGCCAATTGGAAAACCACCATCTTGCAAACGTATGGAGGTTGCTTCAGCTAAGGTACATCAACATTAGTAGGACAAAGGTAAACAAGCTCCCGGAACAAATTGGACATCTACAGTGCTTAGAGATGTTGGACATGAAGTGGACAGATGTACACAGTTTACCACCAAGTATTGCCAACCTTGAAAAATTGGCTCATTTAATCGTTGATCAACGCTATGTTACCTTTCCAGATGGAATTGCGAATATGCAAGCACTGGAGACTTTGAAATGTGTGAAGGCTGTTGGGCAGTCATATGACTTTCTTCAAGGGCTTGGGCAGCTAAAGAATCTGAGCAAGTTGCACCTTGGTGCTATGTATGTTCAACATCGATACAAGGAAGTTATGGCTTCTTCTCTCTATAACCTTTGCACACAGAACCTTAGTTCACTAACTTTGGAGTTTCTCGATGACAACATCTTACTGGATAAATGGCACACTTCTCCTCCGCTTAATCTCCAAAAACTTAAGATAGAGCATTGTGTCCTCCCAAAGTTTCCAAATTGGGTAGGATCACTCGTCAACATGGAGAGCTTAAGCTTGGAAGTGGAGAGAATCGAGCATGAAGATCTCTGCGTCCTTGGATCCCTACCCGCTCTGCTAAGTCTGGGTCTCGGAGAAAGGGAAAAACAAGCTTGTTGTAAAGATAGAAGGCTGATAGTCACTCCTGAAGCTGGGTTCCGATGCCTGAGGAAGTTTAGTTATGGGGCACAGGGGGATGGAATGGATCTCATGTTTGCGGCAGGATGTATGCCCAAGTTAGAAAAACTGGAGATTCGTTTTTCTGGCCGTATTGACAATGAGTCTCTCAGTAGTGCTGATGCTTTCGATTTCGGGTTCGAAAACCTCACCTGCCTCACTACTTTCAAGTGTCAGATAGGTGACTGGGATACTATCATGAGCACTGTTGATGCTGTACATGCTTCTGCAAAGAGAGTAGTGAGCACACATCCCAACAACCACCTTAATCTAATCTTTGATCATCTCTTTATGACTTGTTAAGGTCATATGTAGGTACGTTATTTCTTCTCTTCTTCTCTAGACTTGCTAATTATACATAGATCGATGTTGGTTGTAGTGGAGTATACTTACTACTCCCTCCGAAAACTAATAAAAGAGCGTTTAGATCACTACTTTATTTATCTAAACACTCTTATATTTCTTTACAGAGGGAGTAGCAATCACTCTTTCTTGAACAGAACAGCCATATATAAGGGCTTCTCATTTTCGACAGATTTTGAACTGTAATCTACGCTTGCTATCATGGTTAGACTCTAACTGTAGTCCAAAACATTTGCAGTGCTGCTCTCCGGGTGCTTTAGTAGCTAGCTAGCAGATTGAGTATTTAAGTGTGTCCTTCCTGGCTGTTGTTGGACAGACGCACCAGTCTCGTTGGATGGGCTCGAGCCGCTGTTGCATTTCACGATGTCGTTCTGTTGGAAATTGCGGCGAGTCTTCACTTGGTGGCATCAACGACAATTAATCCCTCATTCTGAAAAATAAATTAATCCCTGTATCAGTAGCGGGATGACTGGTAATCTACCAGCAAAGTTGCACCTTGGGTTCTGTATCTGGTGAAAGAAACAGAGTCAGACGGAAAGCTCAGATTCAGTGGTGAAGTTGGCTTCCGATTCGTGAAGATTCTTATTTATAATACATGTTATGAACCAGTACATCTGATGTTTGGGACAGGGTCCATGCCAAAGCTTGAAAAACTCGAGCTTAAATATATTTGCATGGTTGAAGCTAACTCTCTCGGCTTTGGAATTGATAACCTCCCTTGCCTCACTAGTGTCAAATGCATTTATGGTAAGGGTGATGATAGCATTGTTGAAGCCGTGAAGATTGTCATGGAGAGAGGAGCCAGCACACATCCCAACCACCCTGGTCTACTCTTGGAGGGAGCTTTCTGATACTTCCAACAAACAAGCCAATAACCGCGGAGATGCTGCTGCTCGTTGTCCGGCTGGCCAACTCTGAAGTTTAAGAGTGTTTAGCTTGATTCTTCTCCCTTTTATGGTACACCAGTGTGCTGTATTCCCTCCATTGGATAATGTCCTATGGAGTCCGTGTGATAGAAAATTGTAGAATTGGGTAAGACTGTTACTGTACTGTATTTACTGTAAGAGTGTTTGTGCCCATGTTACGCTCTGCTTCATCTCAACAATTTGGACGTTGTTATATATGTTTGCTTACGGTTGTTTACAGCTTAATATAAGCCTGTCAACTGGTATGTATTGCTGTCAATTAAATCTTGATTTTACAGTTCATCTGTTAGTCATTTGCAGTAGTAACCAGATCAGTACTGGCTGATTATTGGGCACTTGAGTCTTGTGGCTGATCGATGTTGTTGGAAACCAGCTTGGGAGCAGATTAATTCTGCAGTCAACAATCCCAGTTCAGCGTTGTCATTCACAAAATGTGTTCTCTTTCTGAATGGGTAAACTACCTTCAGTTCTTGTCTATCCCTCAAGGAGACCGGGCATTTCTACAAAAGTTTCACTGTCAGATTCAGTTTAACTACAAGCACTATACTGGCTGGTGGTCTAATTGGAGCTAGTAGAACTGTATGTGTTGACTGTGCTCCCTTTGTCTTTGTTGGATAATGTAAGGCATTTCTGGCTTAAGCTGCAGTGTCTTGCTGGGCAACTTTTTGTCCAGCTTCCAAGCTGTCATTCAGAAAGTGTGAGTTTCTTTCTCGATGGTACGTAGCTATTCAAATCTATTGTTGTGTTTGGCCGTTTCTCCGGGCATCCCTAGATAACTTCTGGATGCGTCAGCTTTTATTCACTTAGAGATTATAGTTAGTACAAATGTGTGAGGTGCGTGATTTTGCAACAGCAGTTGTGTTTTTGCAACAGCAGATTATACATTGTTCAGTTATGACTTATGAGTAGATGCGTGATTTTACATCTACAGTCTTCTCATTTTACATCTACAGTCTTTTGCAGTCTATAATCACTGATACATTTTTTATGTGACAGACCGTTGCAGTGCTATTCTCCAGATGATTATTTTGGTGGCCTGTCTAATGTTGGAAAGGAGATCCTGTTTCCTAAATGATGCTATAGCGTTGGGCCTCACATGTTATGTTTCTCCTCTGTTTTTTGATGATAGGTCTTGGTGATGTTGGCAAGGAGACGCTCTCTGTTTCCCGGACGAAGAGACGCTCTCTGTTTCCCGGACGAAGAGACACAGACAAATGCGGACCTATCCTGACCTCAGTGAATGCAGCCGAGCTCTCGATCTCCTGAGTAGACAAGGCAGTTCTACCAAAGCTTCACAGATGCTTCAGTAGAAGATTGGGTACTCAGGGTGTCCTTGCTCATAATGGACACACACTCTCTTGCTGAATAGGCAAAGAGGCGCTGCTGCACTGCATGATGGTGCTGGAGACTGCATAACAGGGGCCTCTCTTGATCGCAGAAGTAATTCACCAACCCAAAAACCAGGAACATCACCAAACATGAGAATTTCTGCTCCTCGCCCGGTTCTAAAAACAGAGTTTTCAGCTGCATACTTTTCAGTTGACTTTCCGTTTCTCCTTGCCCTGCTCTGCAGCTGCTGATTCAGTTCTACCATCTTCATTATTGCTGAGATGCAAGCACTGCTGCTGTTTTGAAATCGGCTATTATCCTGCTGCCGTTTGAGAAAGCTAGTATTTAGCATGCGAAGTGTAATACTCCCTCTGTTCACTTTTATAAGGCTTTGTAGATGTTTCAGACAGTGTGCAAAACAGCACGATTTCACTTGTCTGAAACGACTTATAAAAGTGAACGGAGGGAGTAGTTTCTGGATTGTTATTTTCGTTCCTCCTTTTTTCAGTGATAAATCTTGGTGATTTGGAAATGGACAAAGATGACGATTTGGGCATCGAAACCACTACTAGATGTCCTCGAAGATCACCAAGGTGTTGTGCATCGAAATCGCCACAACCTGTCCCGGAAGATCGACAGGCACGAGTAGACAGTTAATGCAATGCCAGATCTCTCCCGGCGACAATTTTACCCTAATTAATTTGGAAGTAGAAGCCAAGAACATCAGAGTTGCTGGTTGCTGTTCCTGCTCCTTTTACATGCATAAACCAACATGCTGAAGGGTGTGAACTACGTGTATGTGCATCTTCAGTAGGTCTTCAGCTTTTATTCATCAACAAATTTTCCCCCCATTTTTTAAGGAAAAAACGGAACATTACCTAATTAATGAATTTAGACAGGGGCTCTTCTCGTTTTCTCAACGATTTGTATAAAGCTATGCTTAATTATGGTCTTTTATAGGGACGCAGCGATTCGGTGCTCGAGCCCAGCTGCACCCGAAATCGCTGGCGTCGGCTCAGCTCTCGTGATTCGGGAAACATGCACTGGCATGTCTGCGCAAAAGCAGCGGAAATAGAGAATACAGCGCAGATACAGCGTGAAACAGTGCGCAAGAGTGGGCCCGAAACGTATGGCTGGGCGTCCGTCCACGCGCCGATTTTCATGGGCCGCGGACCAGAACGTTTACTTTTTTTGCCGAGCCGTGGAACAGTTCGCCAATACGTGTGACGGCCGTCCGCGGCGCCTACCGGACGTCATGTGCATACGGTTCGGCTCGAGAGAGGTCAGCCACCAAACCCTCTTGACTAGGTCGTTCTCGAAGCCCGCCGCCACCGCGGAAGGCTTGCCCAGATCCAGCGGGGTACGGCGAGCTTCGGGAGCCCCGGCCGGTGAGCGATGGAAGATGCTAGGCTCGAGTTCCTGCTTGATGCAGTGGGCAGGTAATTGAATCCTGCCCGATTGGAGATCTAGCGAATTCAAGGATTTGTGTGTCCCCATGACACAGCCGACGACTGACGCTGAGTCCGGCGCCCCTGGCCTAACTTGCAGGATTCCGCTCCGTGAAGGGTTCGCGGACAGTGTAGATCATCCTGATCCGGTCCCTCTGGCGGTGCTCCCGCGAGCTGATGTCGCCCCTACTGCTCAGGTGGACTTGAATGGCTGCTCAGGTTGCGGGCAAAACTGTTGGGTGCGCAGTGGCGGGGGAGCCGCAGGCAATCAATGGCGACAATGTCTGCTCAATCAACGGACAGGGTGAACCCGAGGCTCCGGCTTAGGCAAAAAGGTACGCCCTGCATCCTTGCTTTGTTAAGCTGTTCTTGTTTTTTGCAACTGCTGTGATGGTTTCCTCCAGTTCTACGTGCTATGTGATGTGCTAGTTACTTGTCTTAATGATTGTAGAACGAAAACAAAACGGAATTGCTAGTTTATTTTAGTTATTGTTGTGATTTACTTATATGTAAGCTTAGTTCAGCCCGCACATCAAAATTACTGTTGTCCCACTAATTCGAGCGTGCATAATTAGATGGGTTTTTGTTTGTGAATTCAGGTTACGGCTTGTTAGTGTGCAGCGTGCGCTGAACTAGAAGTGTGGTCATGTGAAATCTGTGTGGTTCAATGTCTTTGTCGTTGCTTCTTCTTGCATGAGCAAGTGATGATAGCTGTTAGATTTGGCTTCATCGTGAAAGATCTGCTCTGCACTGAAGGGACACTTGCATTGAGCAAAACTGCACTATTAGGTGCCTGCCTATGTCAGGAGACATTCAAAAGTTCAGTAGACAATCATTGAGCAAAATTGTATTGAAGGGTCCAGAAACTATTTTTGTACATCAGTTGTGGCATGTAACTTATTTTTCCTCTGTATCTCACACAGCTCTAACCTTGTCTTTCCGTTTATTTCCTTCTTATTGTGTATTTGGCATTGGTAAATCTGTAACAGTAACATTCTTAATATTGCTAATGGTTCATCCTCATTGTAGTTCAGAAGTTACTAAACTACAAGACTATTCAGCGGTGGCACAAGAGGTGGTGAGGAATAGCGACTACGACGAGCAAAGACGCGGTGCAGCCGGCAACGACGACTGTCGCCTGCTCTCTGGTAAGGCCTCCATCTTTTCTCTCTTTTTGTGTCACTTTGAACTATACACAAGTGCAAACTAGTTCGGCTCAAGAAAAGTATAAACAAGACACAACCCTCTTAACAATGCCTTGCTGCTGTAAGTAGCTGAAGCCTTCCTGGCACTTGATTCAGCAGATTCTCGATTTCTCGTCAGTTGTTTTCTTCTTTCTTGTATCACCGCCCTCCCGGGTACAACGGAAGACGACGAACAGTTTGATGGTTTTTTTTGTCTTTCTCAGCTGTTGTTATATCTTAATTAGGAATTCACTTTTCATTTAGCGTTAATATGGATACGAGAGTGGATCAAACTAGGAGTAATCTGCTGCTTCTTAATGTTGGATAATTGGATCGAGATTCACCCTCTCTAATCATTATTAGCTTGCCATATTCTTGAACCTCAACAAGTCATGAAGAATCCCATACTTCTTTCCAGTTTAATATTGGCAATTCACCCTTGTTGTTTGCATATCGCTAATCCGTTGCAGAATTATCAAATTGTCTAAATTTTCTCTTCCAGTACAGTGTTTCCTTTTTGTTTCCAACTTTATGAATTCATAGTAACTTTACTGATTTGGATGAGCTGAGGATGAAAGAAGAGATCAGTGCTGCCACATGGTGCTTTCCATTCGAGCAATTGCGGTGTGTAGAAATGCTTTATGACTTGCATTCCAGCCGATGAACTATGGTTGTATTGTCGCATTAGGCCACATTTTTGTCCTGTCAGATATCAGTGTATTTTTATTTATATTTGCAATTATTTCACTCTTTTTTCTCAATTTATATTTGGTCTATATGGACCACGGACAATCAGTTTGGATGCTTATACGCCATCAGTTTGGATGGCAAAACAGCACAAAACGAGAGTGTGCTTAAAGTTTTCGTTGTCAGCATAGTCTTCGTTTGCTTATAGTTTTCCAGCCACCATGTTTCTATGTCAAATGTCATTTGACCACACAAGTGTCATTAGTCTAAAGCAAACGAGGATAGACTCGCTGAAAATGTTCCTTTTCCCCATCCAAACAAAATTTGGGGTGGCAGGGATTAAGGTGGTTGGAAGGGACTGATCCAATCCCTGGGTGGATTTTTTCCACTGGAGTATTTGTTCCCCTATAACCAAACAAGCCCTAAGGGAAAACAATGTCAACCTTGGTAAGTTGGTAAGGTGCACAACATAATTGGGGGTTTCTTTGGCTCGGTTGAAAAGGTGCCATTCACCAAGAGGACGCAAAAAGCCCATTATTCTATAAAAAGAATTAGTCATATGAATCAAACAACGGACGTAGGAAAAATTCCTGAAGATTCTAATCCTTCAAAATTCTTATGAAAATCATTTAAATAGAGGAGCCCTCAAAATGTTTGGTTCATTTAAGAGCTACGGAGTATCATGGGAGAGGGAAAGTAGCAAACCATGCCAATCATGCTTACCAACAGATGGAGCAAAAATATTTTAAGAGAACTGGAGAGGATGCAGTACCACTGATTTGGATAACTATGGTAAGCGGTACATTTTTAGAAAAAGAGTTTTAGAGGATTTTTTTTAGCAAAGTCATTTTTACTTATTTTTCTCTTAAGAAGAAAAGACTTGTACGAAATTATGTTTGGGTCTTCTTTGGGCTTTGGTTAGATATTAAGCCGATAAATCAGGTTGTCACGTTGGAGTAGGCGCTCAACATAGATGCCCGCGTATCAGTTTGTTAACTCCAAGCGAGTGGATAAGTCAATTGAAATATGATAATGACCGGCCGTGCGGGGTGGCCGTTACGACGTCCGTGCGCTCCAAACGGGTCTGTCTGGCACAGGAAAATGGCTGGGCCGCTCCGATTTTCCTGGTCCGGAGACGACGGTAACAACTGCCATCACATTGAATGCGCCGGCTTTACCGCATTTTCCTAGATCGATACATCCCGAATACAGCGTTGAATACACTGAACGGCGCGGATCCACATGCGGGTGAACGGGAGAGATATCGAGATCATCTGAGCTCGGGCTCAGAATCGAATTTTCGCTTTTATAGTTACATTTATGTTTGCTATATGCCTATATATCACTGTTGAAACAAGATGAAAAAGAATTGTGTTTTGGCTGACGATTCAGACACTCTCTATCCGTGAAGATGCATGATGATGTTGTTGGTCTTGGAAATAACTAACAATCATTAGGACCTGTACTCCGAACTCACAACAAGGACCACCCTGTGTAAAGATTTGGGTAAGCGTTCCTACTCCCAACAAGGGAGCCACATTGGTATATATTGATTGATGACTTGGGTTACAAGAGTTGGCAGAGTCTTATCTAACCAACAAGAGATATTACAGGAGACTTAAACAGGAGATAGAAGGAGATACAACACCTAACTACTCCAACGTGGTACATGAGTGGTTCGGCCCAACAGCCTCATAATATTGTGTTTAACATCCTCCCTTAATCTGAACTTCTCAAGTTTAGATTACGCTTAAACTCTTCAAACAGTCCTGTTGATAATGCCTTAGTAAACCCATCAGCCACTTGATCCTTTGAAGGTATGAACCGAATCTGTAATTCTTTGCTAGCAACTCTCTCTAACAAAGTGATAATCAATCTCAATATGTTTCGTTCTAGCATGAAAAACAGGGTTGGCAGAGAGATAAGTAGCTCCAATATTGTCACACCAGAGACATGGAGTTTGTGTGTGAAATATTCAAAGTTCTTTAACCAAAGATTTAACCCATATAATTTCAGTAGCATTAGCTAGCGCTTTGTATTCTGCTTCAGTACTTGATCTTGACACAGTGGCTTGTTTTTTTGCACACCAAGAGATTAGGTTGGGTCCAAAGAAAACTGCAAAACCACCTGTGCCCAATCAGAATCAGAAAAAGCACTAACAAGGGTAGAGGTTGACTTGGTGAACGCTAGTCCAATGCTTAATGTGTTCTTCACATATCTCAGGATACGTTTAGCAGCAGGCCAATGAGCAGAAGTAGGTGCATGAAGATACTGACACACCTTATTGACAGCAAATGAAATATCAGGTCTCGTGAGTGTCAAGTACTGAAGTGCTCCTACCAGACTCCTGTATTTAGTATCATCCTCTTGATCCAAAGGTACACCCTCTGTAAGAGACAACCTTTCTGAACTGGAGAGTGGAGTTGGTGATGGTTTACAGCCCTGCAATCCTGCCTTGCTCAAAAGATCAGTGGCATATTTCTCTTGAGAGAGATGAATACCACCTTCCTGGTTGCGCTTGACTTCAATACGAAGGAAAAAATGCAAGTCACCAAGATCTTTTAGAGCAAAATCTGCCTGTAAATCTTGCAAGAGAGCTGTAACTGCCTCATTGGAGGAACTAGTGACAATAATATCATCAACATAGATAAGCACAAAAATAGTTGTGTTGGAACGGCGATAGATAAACAGAGAAGTATCAGACTTGGAAGGAACAAAACTAAGACTTTGCAATTTGGAGCTCAAGCGAGAGTACCATGCTCGTGGAGCCTGTTTCAGTCCAAAAAGTGACTTATGAAGTCTGCAGACATGGAATGGCCTGTTTGGATCTTCAAACCCAGGAGGTTGTTTCATATATACTTCCTCTTCCAGAACACCATGAAGAAACGCGTTCTGTACATCTAGTTGACGAAGGCACCAGCCACGAGAAACAGCAATGGAAAGAATCAGGCGAATAGTTGCTGCTTTAACAACGGGACTAAAGTATCCTCATAGTCAAGTCCATACCTTTGTTGGAATCCTTTGGCAACAAGACATGCTTTATAACGATCAATGGTACCATCTAATCTCCATTTGATGCGAAAAACCCACTTGCAGTCAATAAGATTTGTACCCGGAGAGGAGGGAACAAGGTGCCATGTATGATTTTTCTGAAGGGCACAAAACTCCTCATCCATGGCATGTTTCCATTTTGGATCAGCAAGTGCTTCATGAACAGTGTGAGGTTCTCCTGCAGATGTATGAGATACAACCAAGCCATATTTAGTTTTGTAATTAACAGAAGGAATTGTGCCTGTTCGAAGTCGTGTACGAGGTGGCTGCAGCGGCATAGGAGATCCAGGGGCAGCAGAATCCTCCTGGATAGGCGAACTGGCCAGATCTGTAGCTGATCGAGGTGATCGCAAGGCAGCTATCGCAGGCGGATCGTCTGTGGCAGAACCAGATGGTGTTGAAGGAGAACGCGCCACAGAAGATCCAAGAGGACCCAGCGACGCACGCTCGGGTGGAGCGCCGGTCCCGCCTGGCGCAGGGGCAGGCTGTCGCCTGGCGTAGACGCGCGGGGATGGCGCGTAGCACCCGGATGGTGGGTCCCGGCCGGTCGGGTTGTCCACTGGCGGTGGTTGGTGTTGGGGAACGTAGTAATTTCAAAAAATTTCCTACGCACACGCAAGATCATGGTGATGGCATAGCAATGAGAGGGGAGAGTGTTCATCCACGTACCCTCGTAGACCGTAAGCGGAAGCATTAGCACAACGCGGTTGATGTAGTCGTACGTCTTCACGATCCGACCGATTCAAGCACCGAACGTACGGAGCCTCCGAGTTCAGCACACATTCAGCTCGATGACGATCTCCGGCCTCCGATCCAGCCGAGCTCCGGAGATGAGTTCCGTCAGCACGACGGCGTGGTGACGATGATGATGTTCTACCGGCGCAGGGCTTCGCCTAAACTCCGCGACGATATGACCGAGGTGGAATATGGTGGAGGGGGGCACCGCACACGGCTAAGGAACGATCCGTAGATCAACTTGTGTGTC
>NC_041391.1:717374440-717384349 GCF_002162155.2 Triticum dicoccoides | reverse complement strand
ATTTCGAGACTCCTCGTCATGTCCGTGATCACATCCGGGACTCCGAACAAACTTCGGTACATCAAAACTTATAAACTCATAATAAAACTGTCATCGTAACGTTAAGCGTGCGGACCCTACGGGTTCGAGAACTATGTAGACATGACCTAGAACCATTCTCGGTCAATAACCAATAGCGGGACCTGGATGCCCATATTGGTTCCTACATATTCTACGAAGATCTTTATCGGTCAAACCGCATAACAACATACGTTGTTCCCTTTGTCATCGGTATGTTACTTGCCCGAGATTTGATCGTCGGTATCCAATACCTAGTTCAATCTCGTTACCGGCAAGTCTCTTTACTCGTTCCGTAATACATCATCTCATAACTAACTCATTAGTTACAATGCTTGCAAGGCTTAGGTGATGAGTATTACCGAGAGGGCCCAGAGATACCTCTCCGACAATCGGAGTGACAAAACCTAATCTCGAATTATGCCAACCCAACATGTACCTTCGGAAACACCTGTAGAGCACCTTTATAATCACCCAGTTACGTTGTGACATTTGGTAGCACACAAAGTGTTCTTCCGGTAAACGGGAGTTGCGCAATCTCATAGTTGCAGGAACTTGTATAAGTCATGAAGAAAGCAATAGCAGTATACTAAACGATCAAGTGCTAGGCTAACGGAATGGGTCATGTCAATCACATCATTCTCCTAATGATGTGATCCCGTTAATCAAATAACAACTCTTTTGTCCATGGCTAGAAAACATAACCATCTTTGATAAACGAGCTAGTCAAGTAGAGGCATACTAGTGACAATAGTTTTGTCTATGTATTCACACATGTATCATGTTTCCGGTTAATACAATTCTAGCATGAATAATAAACATTTATAATGATATGAGGAAATAAATAATAACTTTATTATTGCCTCTAGGGCATATTTCCTTCAGTCTCCCACTTGCACTAGAGTCAATAATCTAGATTACATAGTAATGATTCTAACACCCATGGAGTCTTGGTGCTGATCATGTTTTACTCGTGAGAGAGGCTTAGTCAACGGGTCTGCAACATTCAGATCCGTATGTATCTTGCAAATCTCTATGTCTCCCACTTGGACTTGGTCCCGAATGGAATTGAAGCGTCTCGTGATGTGCTGGGTCCTCTTGTGAAATCTGGATTCCTTTGCCAAGGCAATTGCACCAGTATTGTCACAGAAGATCTTCATTGGTCCCGATGCACTAGGTATGACACCTAGATCGGAAATGGACTCCTTCATCCAGACTCCTTCATTCGCTGCTTCAGAAGCAGTTATGTACTCCGCTTCACATGTAGATCCCGCCACGACGCTTTGTTTAGAACGGCACCAACTTACAGCTCCACCGTTTAATAAAAACACGTATCCGGTTTGCGATTTAGAATTGTCCGGATCAGTGTCAAAGCTTGCATCGACGTAACCATTTACGACTAGCTCTTTGTCACCTCCATATACGAGAAACATATCCTTAGTCCTTTTCAGGTATTTCAGGATGTTCTTGACCGCTGCCCAGTGATCCACTCCTGGATTACTTTTGTACCTTCCTGCCAAGCTTATTGCTAAGCATACGTCAGGTCTGGTACACAGCATTGCATACATGATAGAGCCTATGGCTGAAGCATAGGGAACATTTTTCATTTTCTCTCTATCTTCTACTGTGGTCGGGCATTGAGTTTGACTCAACTTCACACCTTGTAGCACAAGCAAGAATCCTTTCTTTGCCTGATCCATTTTGAACTTTTTAAAAAATTTGTCAAGGTATGTGCTTTGTGAAAGTCCTATTAAGCGTCTTGATCTATCTCTATAGATCTTGATGCCTAATATGTAAGCAGCTTCACCGAGGTCTTTCATTGAAAAACTTTTATTCAAGTACCCTTTATGCTATCCAGAAATTCTATATCATTTCCAATTAATAATATGTCATCTACATATAAAACTAGAAATGCTACAGAGCTCCCACTCACTTTCTTGTAAATACAGGCTTCTCCAAAAGTTTGTATAAAACCATATGCTTTGATCACACTATCAAAGTGTTTATTCCAACTCCGAGATGCTTGCACCAGTCCATAAATGGAACGCTGGAGCTTGCACACTTTGTTAGCACCTTTTGGATCAACAAAACCTTCCGGCTGCATCATATACAACTCTTCTTCTAGAAATCCATTCAAGAATGCAATCTTGACATCCATTTGCCAAATTTAATAATCATGAAATGCAGCAATAGCTAACATGATTCGGACAGACTTAAGCATCGCTATGGGTGAGAAAGTCTCATCATAGTCAACCCCTTGAACTTGTCGAAAACCTTTTGCAACAAGTCGAGCTTTATAGACAGTTACATTACCATCAACGTCGGTCTTCTTCTTAAAGATCCATTTATTCTCAATGGCTTGCCGATCATCGGGCAAGTCAACCAAAGTCCATACTTTGTTTTCATACATGGATCCCATCTCAGATTTCATGGCCTCCAGCCATTTTGCCGAATCTGGGCTCATCATCGCTTCCTCATAGTTCGTAGGTTCATCATGGTCAAGTAACATGACTTCCAGAATAGGATTACCGTACCACTCTGGTGCGGATCTTACTCTGGTAGACCTACGAGGTTCAGTAGAAACTTGATCTGAAGTTTCATGATCAATATCATTAGCTTCCTCACTAATTGGTGTAATCGTCATAGGAACCGGTTCTCGTGATGAACTACTTTCCAATAAGGGAGTAGATACAGTTATCTCATCAAGTTCTACTTTCCTCTCACTCACTTCTTTCGAGAGAAACTCCTTCTCTAGAAAGGATCCATTCTTAGCAACGAATGTCTTGCCTTAGGATCTGTGATAGAAGGTGTACCCAACAGTCTCTTTTGGGTATCCTATGAAGACACATTTCTCCGATTTGGGTTCGAGCTTATCTGGTTGAAGTTTCTTCACATAAGCATCGCAGCCCCAAACTTTAAGAAACGACAACTTTGGTTTCTTGCCAAACCACAGTTCATAAGGTGTCGTCTCAATGGATTTTGATGGTGCCCTATTTAACGTGAATGCGGCCGTCTCTAAAGCATAACCCCAAAACGATAGCGGTAAATCGGTAAGAGACATCATAGATCGCACCATATCAAGTAAAGTACGATTACGACGTTCGGACACACCATTTCGTTGTGGTGTTCCGGGTGGCGTGAGTTGCGAAACTATTCCGCATTGTTTCAAATGTAAACCAAACTCGTAACTCAAATATTCTCCTCCACGATTAGATCGTAGAAACTTTATTTTCTTGTTACGATGATTTTCCACTTCACTCTGAAATTGTTTGAACTTTTCAAATGTTTCAGACTTGTGCTTCATTAAGTAGATATACCCATATCTGCTCAAATCATCTGTGAAGGTGAGAAAATAACGATATCCGCCCCGAGCCTCAACATTCATCGGACCACATACATCTGTATGTATGATTTCCAACAAATCTGTTGCTCTCTCCATAGTACCGGAGAACGGTGTTTTAGTCATCTTGCCCATGAGGCACGGTTCGCAAGTACCATGTGATTCATAATCAAGTGATTCCAGAAGTCCATCAGTATGGGGTTTCTTCATGCGTTTTACACCGATATGACCTAAACGGCAGTGCCACAAATAAGTTGCACTATCATTATCAACTCTGCATCTTTTGGCTTCAACATTATGAATATGTGTATCACTACTATCGAGATTCAATAAAAATAGACCACTCTTTAAGGGTGCATATGACCATAAAAGATATTACTCATATAAATAGAACAACCATTATTATCTGATTTAAATGAATAACCGTCTCGCATTAAACAAGATCCAGATATAATGTTCATGCTCAACGCTGGCACCAAATAACAATTATTCAGGTCTAAAACTAATCCCGAAGGTAGATGTAGAGGTAGTGTGCCAACTGCGATCACATCGACTTTGGAACCGTTTCCCACGCGCATCGTCACCTCGTCCTTGGCCAGTGCTCGCTTATTCCGTAGTCCCTGTTTCGAGTTGTAAATATTAGCAACAGAACCAGTATCAAATACCCAGGTGCTACTACGAGCTCTAGTTAGGTACACATCAATAACATGTATATCATATATACCTTTGTTCACTTTGCCATCCTTCTTATCCGCCAAATACTTGGGGCAGTTCCGCTTCTAGTGACCAGTCTGCTTGCAGTAGAAGCACTCAGTTTCAGGCTTAGGTCCAGAGTTGGGTTTCTTCTCTTGAGCAGCAACTTGCTTGCCGTTCTTTTTGAAGTTCCCCTTCTTCTTCCCTTTGCCCTTTTTCTTGAAACTAGTGGTCTTGTTGACCATCAACACTTGATGCTCCTTCTTGATTTCTACCTCTGCAGCTTTTAGCATTGCGAAGAGCTCGGGAATAGTCTTGTTCATCCCTTGCATATTATAGTTCATCACAAAGCTCTTGTAGCTTGGTGGCAGTGATTGGAGAATTCTGCCAATGACACTATCATCAGGAAGATTAACTCCCAGTTGAATCAAGTGATTATTATACCCAGACATTCTGAGTATGTGTTCACTGACAGAACTATTCTCCTCCATCTTGCAGCTATAGAACTTATTGGAGACTTCATATCTCTCAATCCGGGCATTTGCTTGAAATATTAACTTCACCTCCTGGAACATCTCATATGCTCCATGACGTTCAAAACATCGTTGAAGACCCGGTTCTAAGCCGTAAAGCATGGCACACTGAACTATAGAGTAGTCATCAGCTTTGCTCTGCCAGACGTTCTTAACGTCGTCAGTTGCATCAGCAGCAGGCCTGGCACCCAGCGGTGCTTCCAGGACGTAACTTTTCTGTGCAGCAATGAGGATAATCCTCAGGTTACGGACCCAGTCCGTGTAATTGCTACCATCATCTTTCAACTTTGCTTTCTCAAGGAACGCATTAAAATTCAACGGAACAACAGCACGAGCCATCTATCTACAAACAAACATAGACAAGCAAAATACTATCAGGTACTAAGTTCATGATAAATTTAAGTTCAATTAATCATATTACTTAAGAACTCCCACTTAGACAGACATCTCTCTAGTCATCTAAGTGATCACGTGATCCAAATCAACTAAACCATAACCGATCATCACGTGAGATGGAGTAGTTTTCAATGGTGAACATCACTATGTTGATCATATCTACTATATGATTCACGCTCGACCTTTCGGTCTCCGTGTTCCGAGGCCATATCAGCATATGCTAGGCTTGTCAAGTTTAACCTGAGTATTCCGCGTGTGCAGAAACTGGCTTGCACCCATTGTAGATGGACGTAGAGCTTATCACACCCGATCATCACGTGGTGTCTGGGCACGATGGACTTTGGCAACGGTGCATACTCAGGGAGAACACTTCTTGATAATTTTAGTGAGAGATCATCTTAAAATGCTACCGTCAATCAGAGCAAGATAAGATGCATAAAGGATAAACATCACATGCAATCAATATAAGTGATATGATATGGCCATCATCATCTTGTGCTTGTGATCTTCATCTTCGAAGCACTGTCATGATCACCATCGTCACCGGCGCGACACCTTGATCTCCATCGTAGTATCGTTGTCGTTACGCCATCTATTGCTTCTACGACTATCGCTACCGCTTAGTGATAAAGTAAAGCAATTACAGGGTGTTTGCATTTCATACAATAAAGCGACAACCATATGGCTCCAGCCAGTTGCCGATAACTTCGGTTACAAAACATGATCATCTCATACAATAAAATATAGCATCACGTCTTGACCATATCACATCACAACATGCCCTGCAAAAACAAGTTAGACGTCCTCTACTTTGTTGTTGCAAATTTTACGTGGCTGCTACGGGCTTAGCAAGAACCATTCTTACCTACGCATCAAAAACCACAATGATAGTTCGTCAAGTTGGTGCTGTTTTAACCTTCGCAAGGACCGGGCGTAGCCACACTCGATTCAGCTAAAGTGAGAGAGACAGACACCCGCCAGCCACCTTTAAGCACGAGTGCTCGTAACGGTGAAACCAGTCTCGCGTAAGCGTACGCGTAATGTCGGTCCGGGCCGCTTCATCTCACAATACCGCCGAACCAAAGTATGACATGCTGGTAAGCAGTATGACTTGTATCGCCCACAACTCACTTGTGTTCTACTCGTGCATATAACATCAACGCATAAAACCTAGGCTCGGATGACACTGTTGGGGAACGTAGTAATTTCAAAAAAATTCCTACGCACATGCAAGATCATGGTGATGGCATAGCAACGAGAGGGGAGAGTGTTCGTCCACGTACCCTCGTAGACCATAAGCGGAAGCGTTAGCACAACGCGGTTGATGTAGTCGTACGTCTTCACGGTCCGACCGATTCAAGCACCGAACGTACGGAGCCTCCGAGTTCAGCACACGTTCAGCTCGATGACGATCTCCGGCCTCCGATCCAGCCGAGCTCCGGAGATGAGTTCCGTCAGCATGACGGCGTGGTGACGATGATGATGTTCTACCGGCGCAGGGCTTCGCCTAAACTCCGCGACGATATGACCGAGGTGGAATATGGTGGAGGGGGGCACCGCACACGGCTAAGGAACGATCCGAAGATCAACTTGTGTGTCCATGGGGTGCCCCCCCGCCCCCGTATATAAAGGAGCAAGGGGGGAGGCCGGCCGGCCCCTTGGGCGCGCCAAGGGAGGAGGAATCCTCCTCCTAGTAGGAGTAGGACTCCTCCTTTCCTACTCCTACTAGGAGGGGGAAGGAAGGGGGAGAGGGGGGAAGGAAAGGGGGGCGCCGCCCCCCCCCCCTCCTAGTCCAATTCGGACCAGAGGGAGAGGGGGCGCGCGGCCCACCCTGGCCGCCCCTCTCTCTTCCCACCAAGGCCCATGTGGCCCATTAACTCTCCCGGGGGGTTCCGGTAACCCCCCAGCACTCCGGTTTTCTCCGAAATCACCCGGAACACTTCCGGTGTCCGAATATAGTCGTCCAATATATCAATCTTTATGTCTCGACCATTTCGAGACTCCTTGTCATGTCCGTGATCACATCCGGGACTCCGAACAAACTTCGGTACATCAAAACTTATAAACTCATAATAAAATTGTCATCGTAACGTTAAGCGTGCGGACCCTACGGGTTCGAGAACTATGTAGACATGACCTAGAACCATTCTCAGTCAATAACCAATAGCGGGACCTGGATGCCCATATTGGTTCCTACATATTCTACGAAGATCTTTATCGGTCAAACCGCATAACAACATACGTTGTTCCCTTTGTCATCGGTATGTTACTTGCCCGAGATTTGATCGTCGGTATACAATACCTAGTTCAATCTCGTTACCGGCAAGTCTCTTTACTCGTTCCGTAATACATCATCTCATAACTAACTCATTAGTTACAATGCTTGCAAGGCTTAGGTGATGAGTATTACCGAGAGGGCCCAGAGATACCTCTCCGACAATCGGAGTGACAAAACCTAATCTCGAATTATGCCAACCTAACATGTACCTTCGGAAACACCTGTAGAGCACCTTTATAATCACCCAGTTACGTTGTGACATTTGGTAGCACACAAAGTGTTCTTCCGGTAAACGGGAGTTGCGCAATCTCATAGTTGCAGGAACTTGTATAAGTCATGAAGAAAGCAATAGCAGTATACTAAACGATCAAGTGCTAGGCTAACGGAATGGGTCATGTCAATCACATCATTCTCCTAATGATGTGATCCCATTAATCAAATAACAACTCTTTTGTCCATGGCTAGAAAACATAACCATCTTTGATAAACGAGCTAGTCAAGTAGAGGCATACTAGTGACAATAGTTTTGTCTATGTATTCACACATGTATCATGTTTCGGGTTAATACAATTCTAGCATGAATAATAAACATTTATCATGATATGAGGAAATAAATAATAACTTTATTATTGCCTCTAGGGCATATTTCCTTCAGTTGGCGTGTGGCACACGTGTCCGCCGCGGTACTGGCCGCCGATCCCGAAGAAGATCCTGGCCCAGACTGGCGCAGCGATCCCGGGGTGGATTCGGCAGCAGTCTGCCGCACCGATCCCGAGGGAGATTCAGCCGGATCTGCTGCATCCAAATCAGGGACATGCTGCACAAAATTTTCAGAAAAATTTGCACCATTCGCCACGCCATTTGTTGCATTGTTTACTCTTGTAGCAGAAAGCTCATATGGAACCAGAGAGGAATTAGTCAATATGGAATCATCATTATGAATACCCACACAATCATTGCCAAGAAGATGAGAAGGAAGAAGAAGGATTTCCTTCTTGAGAAGAGCACCGGCGTTGGGATGGAGTTTTTCAAAGGGAAACTGAGTTTCGTCAAACACAACATCACGAGAGATGTACACACGTCCAATGGATACATCAAGACATTTGACACCTTTGTGTTGAGCACTATAACCAAGAAAGACACATTGTTTTGAGCGAAAGCTAAGTTTGCGAGAATTGTAGGGACGATGATTGGGCCAACAGGCACAACCAAACACCCTAAGAGTTTGATAATCTGGTGTGACATGCAAAAGGCGTTCAGTGGGTGTTTCATTGGAAATAGTTCGACTTGGCCACATATTAATGAGGTGAACGGCGGTAAGAAAAGCTTCATCCCAAAATTTGAGGGGCATAGAAGCATTAGCCAAAAGAGCTAATCCTACTTCAACAATATGCCTGTGCTTGCGTTCAGCAGAGCCATTTTGTTGCTGTGCGTGAGGGCATGAAACATGGTGAGATATGCCTATTTGTTGAAATAAAGAGTTCAATTTTTCATACTCACCACCCCAGTCTGATTGCATGGCAAGGATTTTGCAATCAAACTTGCGTTCAACAAGGGCTTGAAAATTGTGAAAGACTTAAAACACATCTGAACGCTTTTTAAGAAGATATATCCAAGTATATTTGCTAAAATCATCAATAAAGCTCACATAATAAGTGTGTTGACCAACAGAGGTGGGTGCTGGACCCCAAACATCAGAGAAAATAAGTTCCAAGGGTTCTGTAGACACACTAGTAGAGACAGGATATGGTAGTTGATGACTTTTTGCTTTTTGGCATGAATCATAAATAGTTTCTAGATTTCTCTCACCAACAACTGGGAGTTTATTCCTACTAAAAATTTGATGAACAGTAGCAAAGGATGGATGACCTAATCGACTATGCCACCTCTCAGCAGAAAGCTTGATGCCACCATAGACTTGTTTATTGAATTTGCAATACTTGGGAAGCAACGAGTAGAGCCCTTGCACACAGATACCCCTATGAAGACCCCTCTTCGTGACCTGATCCTTGATCAAAAAGAAGAAATGGTGAAACTCTAGAAACACATTATTATCAAGAGCAATGCGATGGACAGATAGAAGATTCTTAGCAGAACATGCAAGATGTCATTGAGTTCAAGATTTGTGTGTCGGGTTTCAATGATTGATTTTCCAATATGACTAATTTCCATACCTGGACCATTTGCAGCTGTGTAGATTTGATCATTGTCATGGTACTTTTCATGCATCGTCAGCTTGTCCAGTTTTCCAGTGATACGGTTGGTGGCACCTGTATCCATATACCAATTTGTATCTACACCATATGACATATCAGCAGCGGCTGCAACCTTTTTCTTTTGAGAGTTGTCATCAGTGTAGCGCCAATCACAATCTTTAGCTATGTGGTTTTTTTTTTACAGATTTGGCACTTCCCTTCGTATCCCCCGTAGCCCTGGAAATTGCGCCCCCGATTGTTGTTGCCGGGGGGGGCGCCTGTTGTTTCCGCCGTGAGGGTTGCCCTGGTAGTAGCCGCCACCCCCACCAGGATAGCCTCCACCACCACCACTGTGGTAGCCGCCGCCGCCCGGATAGCCGCCGCCACCACTGTTGTTTGGGTGGTAGCCGCCGCCAC
>NC_041391.1:717361209-717374004 GCF_002162155.2 Triticum dicoccoides | reverse complement strand
TGTGGTAGCCACCACCACCACCACCGTACTGTCCGCCGCTGCCGCCTCCGTACTAGCCGCCACCACCACGGGATCCACCACCACCTCCACCACTCCGCTGGTTTTGGTAGGTTTTGGTGTTTCCCTGGCGACCACGAGGTGCAGTATTCGCCGATGATTTGAAGGATCCGGCATTTGTACCATGGAACATATCGACTCGCTGATCGAAGTTTGCCACCATGGAGAAGAGGATGTCGACGGATACCGGCTCTGTTCTTGCGTCAAGCGCCGAGATGATGGGCTGGTACTCCATGTCCAACCTGGCGATGATGAAGGAGAGCAGTTCATCCTCGCCGATCGGCTTGCCCGCCGCTGCAAGCTCGTCGGAGAGGGCACGCATGTGACCGAGTATGCAGCCGCCGTCTGGGAGCCCTTCTGGGCGTTGGTGAGGGCGACCCGTATGTTGTTGGTGCGTGAGAGAGACATGGCCGAGAACATTTTCCCAAGCGCGGTCCATATCGCATGTGATTTCTCAAGCGAAGCAACCTGGACCAGAACTTCTTTGGACAGGTTTCTGAGGAGGTAAGCGACGATTTGTTGGTCTTGGATGAGCCATTGGGAGTAGGCAGGTTTCACAACAACCTGATCCTTCCCTTCAGCGTTTTTGGTGGTAAGGGTTTTTGGTGGTTCTTCAATGGTTTTATCTAGGTAGCCGAAGAGGCCGGCACCCATGATCTGTGATCTTGCCTGTGCGTGCCATAGGATGTAATTGGTTCGGGTATGTGGCTCGGAGGTGTTGTAGTTGAGGCTAGAGTTGATGGCGGAGGAAGAAGAAGACATGGCTGATGGAAGGAAAGTGGGCTAGGGTTTTGGTGCAGGTAGGAGGAAGGTGATACGTCTCCAACGTATCTATAATTTTTTATTGTTCCATGCTATTATATTACCCCTTTTGGATGTTTATGGGCTTTATTTTACACATTTATATCATTTTTGGGACTAACCTACTAACCGGAGGCCCAGCCCGTATTGCTGGGTTTTTTTTGCCTATTTCAGTATTTCGAAGAAAAGGAATATCAAATGGAGTCCAAATGGAATGAAACCTTCGGGAGCGTGATTTTTGGAACGAACCTGATCCAGGGACTTGGAGTGCAAGTCAAGAAGCAGGCCTCCACGAGATAGGAGGGTGCACCCCCCTACAGGGCGCGCCCCCTGTCTCGTGGGCCCCTCGGGCGGCCACCAACGTACTTCTTCGTCCTATATAAGCCTACGTACCCCGAAAACATCCAGGGAGCCAACGAAACACAATTTCCACCACCGTAACCTTCTGTATCCGTGAGATCCCATCTTGGAGCCTTCGCCGGCGCTCCGCAAGAGGGGGAATCGACCATGGAGGGCTTCTACATCAACACCATAGCCCCTCCGATGAGTTGTGAGTAGTTTACCACAGACCTACGGGTCCATAGTTATTAGCTAGATGGCTTCTTCTCTCTTTTTGGATCTCAATACAATGTTCTCCCCCTCTCTTGTGGAGATCTATTCGATGTAAACTCGTTTTGCGGTGTGTTTGTCGAGATCTGATGAATTGTGGGTTTATGATCAAGTTTATCTATGAATAATATTTGAATCTTCTCTGAATTCTTTTATGTATGATTGAGTTATCTTTGCAAGTCTCTTCGAAATTATCAGTTTGGTTTGGCCTGCTAGATTGATCTTTCTTGCCATGGGAGAAGTGCTTAGCTTTGGGTTCAATCTTGCGGTGTCCTTTCCCAGTGACAGCAGGGGCAGCAAGGCACGTATTGTATTGTTGCCATCGAGGATAAAAAGATGGGGTTTATATCATATTGCTTGAGTTTATCCCTCTACATCGTGTCATCTTGCTTAAGGCGTTACTCTGTTCTTATCAACTTAATACTCTAGATGCAGACAGGAGTCGGTCGATGTGTGGAGTAATAGTAGTAGATGCAGGCACGAGTCGGTCTACTTGTCACGGACGTGATGCCTATATACATGATCATGCCTAGATAATCTCATAATTATTTGCTTTTCTATCAATTGCTCGACAGTAATTTGTTCACCCACCATAATACTTATGTTATCTTGAGAGAAGCCACTAGTGAAACCTATGGCCCTCGGGTCTATCTCTTATCATATTTGCTTCCAAACTACTTTTATTTGCATCTTTACTTTTTGCATCTATATTATAAAATACCAAAAATATATTTATCTTATGATACTATCTCTATCAGATCTCACTTTCGCAAGTGGCCGTGAAGGGATTGACAACCCCTTTATTGCGTTGGTTGCGAGTTCTTTGTTTGTTTGTGCAGGTGCGCGGGACTTTTGAGGAGCCTCCTACTGGATTGATAATTTGGTTCTCAAAAACTGAGGGAAATACTTACGCTACTATTGCTGCATCACCCTTTCCTCTTCAAGGAAAACCAACACAAGCTCAAGACGTAGCAAGAAGGATTTCTGGCGCCGTTGCCGGGGAGGTCTTCGCTCAAGTCAAGAAAACTATTTTACACAAGACTAGACTCCAAAGAAGATTGCCTTGAGCACCTTGAAGAAGTTTGTGATCAAATTTTAGAAAAATGTGTCGGTTCACCTTTGGCAATCATTGCTATATCTGGTTTGTTGGCTAACAGAGAAAATACCATTGAATAATGGGATAGAGTGAAAAATTCAATTGGATGTACACTTGAAAGAAATGCTACTGTGGAATTAATGATGAAGATATTATCACTTAGCTATTTTGATCTTCCTCCTCATCTGAAGACTTGTCTACTGTATCTGAGTATATTTCCAGAGGACTATATTATTGAGAAGAAGGACCTCATAAGGAGATGGATTGGTGAAGGGTTCATACGTAAAGAGGGCAGATATACATTACATGAGTTAGGACAAAGGTATTTCAATGAGCTAATCAATAGGAGTCTGGTCCAGCCTGTTAAGTCAAATGAACATGGTGTGGTGATGAGTTGTCGAGTTCGTGACACAATTCTTGATTTCATCACATCCAAGTCCATTGAAGAGAACTTTGTTACTTCCGATGGTCTTCTGGATCTAAACACTGTGACACAACGCAAAGTTCGTCGTCTATCTCTCCAAGTTGGGAATCAAGGAAATTCTTCAAATAGCTTGTTGTTGTCTCATGTCCAATCAATTAATGTGTTTGGGTATTCCGGAGAAATTCCTTCTCTGGATAAGTTCAAGTATTCGCGTGTTTTAGACTTTGGAGGCTTTAGCCAACTGGAGAGCCATCATATTGCAAATATAGGGAGATTGTTTCAGTTAAGGCACCTGAACTTGAGAAACACAAGAATAAATGAGCTATCAGAACAAATCGGACTTCTAGTATTCTTATAAATGCTGGACATAAGAGGCACATACGTGAATAAATTACCTGCATCTATTGCTAATCTCAGAAGATTGGTGTATCTCCTTACCGACACGGGTGTTATATTTCCAGATGGAATTGCCAAGATGCAAGCACTGGAGATAATGAAGCGGGTCGCCATCTTCAAGCAATCGGTTAACTTTCTGCAAGAAGTTGGCCAACTAAAGAATATGCGAAAGCTGATCCTAGATTGTGAAGAAAATACAGCGGCAGTTAAGGAGGAGGGTGATGCAACGGGAGTTAAGGAGGAGCGCAATAAAGCTATTGGCTCTTCTCTCCATAAACTGTGGACACAGAACATTGGTTCTGTAACTATTTGGAATCATGAATGCCGTATCTCGGTGGAACCAAAGAGCAAGAAACTTATGGGTGGGGCACCGCAAGTTCAGAGTTGGATGGGCTTCCTCATCAATCTCCAGGAGTTGCAGCTTGAAGTGCAGGGAGTCGACCAGGAACATATCTGCATCCTTGGAGGCTTACCAGCTCTGATTGTCCTGAAGATGAAAGTAGCAGCAAAGGGTAATGACCTGCTCAGAGTCAGTGGTGCAGTTGGGTTCCCATGCTTGAGGGAGTTGCTTTATCATAAAGTACTGTTTGGAGGGATGGATCTATTGTTTGAACCAGGATCCATGCCCAAGCTAGAGAAACTTGATCTTTTGTTCAACGCAGGGGAATGTGACTCTCTCAGCAGTGAAGCTTTCGATCTCGGAATCAGTAACCTCCTCAACCTCGGTAGTGTCAAATGTGAAGTACGTTGCTGGCTCAACAGTGCTGTTTCAGCAGCAAAGGCTTACTTGGAGAAAACCGCCAGGACACATTCCAACCGCCCTACTCTACTGCTTGCATAGATCGATACTAGCGATACCCGCGCGCCGGCACGCCGCGCCCCATGATACAATGTGTGCATGTGCTATTTTTTGGCTTGGTTCTTGTACGTATCTATTGTAGAATGTGCATATGTCTTTTGAAATATTCGGTGTTTATGTTTTCACATGGGCCGAAAAGAGGCTAAAGTTTAAAATATTGCGTAGACTCTAAATATAGGTAAAGATGTTGACTAAAAAGGTAATGTTTAGTAGTAATGGTATTGTGTAATTTGAGAAAAATAACAGCCAAGTCGCCTGTTTCTTAGTGTGTCATAAGATGTAATAGAGGTGACCTAGAAATAGAGAATCAACCACTACAATTTCTCAACGAAAATAAATCAGAAAGAAAAATGGCTGGATTGCAGGATGAGTTTATGACAGCCATCTACGGAACTTGTATTCCCCAACTGAATTTACTGGTACATGCATTCATGCTGTGCATCTCTCCATCCAGTTTAATTTTGCTTAGAAGATAAAATGATGAGACAAATCATAGCACCCGATGTATTTTGAGAAGCACCAAGACCTTCATACTCCCTCCGTCCCATAATATAGGATGTTTTTTGACACCAGTGTAGTGTCAAAAAACGTCTTACATTATGGGACGGAGGGAGTATTTATTATGGGTATGCACAAAACTGCTCACCTAAATCCCAGGCATTTCATGAATGAATTTTGATGAACACAACTTACAATTCCACGAAACAGCAATCATGGGTTCTTGTTGCTCTAACTTTTAGTTTTTTGGAGTACCACTGGTGCTATACCAGAACATGAGTGGATCTTCTCTCTTCTGCCTACTTACAACCTCTAAAATCGATTTAGTCGCGTGAAAAAACTTATTCTTTGCATTGAGTGTGGTAACTTGCGAGCATGCTTATTTTCTAAAAACATCATAGCAATAGATCATGCTTGTTACTTAGAGCAGTAGAACATGTTTTGGGCTTCAAAGTATTCCCCGTAAAAAAATGATAGCATTGTGTCGAGTACAACCTCCATGCCACCGGCTGCCGGCACCTCCTCACCATTGAACATCCCAAGGGCGGCAATCTCCCTGTCCCTCCAGCCACATTTTGAGCACTGAACCAAGCCTGCCGAGATAGTTGTCGCCCTAGCGTGGTGTCGACCTCATTCTGGCATCGTTGTCCATTGGATGGAAGGACTACTCCCGTGTAAAGAAGCGGACGCCATCGAGGCCATCGCAGAGCACGCGGTCATCGATGACTGTAGAGAAGGGGATTCCTCCAGGGCAGCGGCTACAGGGCAGATATCATCGATAACGAACAACAACGCACACCCTTTGGTGGAGCGAGTGAGCCGGCTCGCGCTTTCGGGATTGGCTGGTCCCTTACCCCAGCAACGCGGCCATAGCTCGCCCCTCGCGATCTGGAGGGACACGGGCACAGTAGGCACGTATGCGCAGAGCCCTGCATGGGAGCGAAAGCCCTGGCTCGACGTACGATAGACCAAGGGCCAGCACCAAGGCCATGTTTCAGCGTATAGGAACTGCAAAAATTAGTGTGCAGAAACTGCAAGGCAACTATGCTCAGCGGGGAGACGAACCAGCTCAAGAACACATACACACCATGCACGGACATGTATGAACACGGCGCCCTCGTACATCAAAAAGAAGATTATACTCGCCCAAACTCGCTGGCCTCGACGATGAGCCTACGATTGGGTTACCACCACAACACCTCTAAGCTCACCACTACCATCTCTTCTAAGGCCATGGTGTCATTGACAGGGAGTGCCCCATCTCCATCTCTAATGCCGCGCCTTCCTCCCACCGCTCCGTCGCCGTTCGCACGGTCCACGGTTCCCGCCCATGAACTTGCATGCTTCATCGTCATCGGATAGGATGCACATGGCCTGGCGCGACACCACATGACCACCGTGGAAGGGAGCAGATGGACAAACAGAGAAAGCCATGTCCTTGTTAGCCCAAAACTACTCGCTAGCACTCGAGTATACTGATAGACGACCGGTGGATGAGCACACACATGTACTATTCACACACTCACTAGTGTATCACACACACACGTAGTAGTACTAGTACACAACACTTGAGGCTTGGAGCACACACGGTGGTACTAGAAGGAGGAAATGCCTTGTATTGAAGTGGAATGGCCTTAAGTTACAACCGGGGGGACTCATGTCCTTTTATAGGTGATTCAACCGACTATGGCAGCTGAGATATTTCTACTGCTGCCCACCTCATCACATACGTGTACCAGCCTAGACACTAGGTACAGCTCAACATTAGCTACCTTAGCTACTAAGCTACGCCTCCTCTACTGCTCAGGAAATTACTACTGCTAGTAGTTTCCTTAACTATCAAGGCATGCAGCCGCTACTGCTTTTCTTGCCGACATGCAGCTGCATGTCATTTCCACCTCCTGGCTAAGTAACTGCTACTGCTGCCGCTGTAGCCAAGCATGCATAGCCATGAATGCATCGGAGACAGGGTTGGGCCCACAATCTCCCCCCAACCCTGTCGGAGGGTCTTGATGTCGATGGTCCCGATCTTGTTGCGCGGTTCTTGGAACTCGACGCAACCAAGTGCCTTCGTTGGGATGTCTGCCTTCTCGGCGGCCCGTACGCCCTGTTCGTGCTTCTTGATCTCGGGTGCTGCGATCGTCTCGCAGGCTCGAGAAGGTCCCCCTAGGTTCGGAACCTGTGTGGATCGCCACCATTATTGTTGGCATCGAACAAGTCCGACCACGCTGTTGGTGGGGACATGAACTGCCCGGGAACCACCTCGCTCGTGGGCGTCAGTGTTCCTGGGGTCGTAGTTCCTGATGTCACACTGCCCGGGAACTCCCTTCCCGGGGTCGTCGTGTTGGACGTCATGCTACCCAGGAACTCCCTTCCTGGGGTCGTCGTGCCGGACACCGCACTGACCGGAGTGGCTCCTCTCAGGGTAGCGGAGTCCTTGGTGCTCTTCCCATCAGACTTTCTTGTCGAGTCTCCCCCGACAATCGTGAGTCGTGCCTCCCGCACGGACTCGATGGACCCCGAGTGCGTCGGGGCTGCAGTGTGGCCGACCATAGAGCACCGTGCCTCCTGCACGGTCTCGACGGTCGCCAGCAGCGTAGTCGGGTCGTGCCCAACTACAGAGTCCCGTGCGTCCTGCACGGACTCGATGGACCCCGAGCGCGTCGGGGTCGCGGCATAGCCGACCAGAGAGTGTTGTGCCTCCTGCACGGACTCTATGGTCGCCGTAGTCTCGGTCGAGGCCTTGCCACCCCATGACCGTCTCTTCATTGCCTCCAAGTTGAGACTTGTTGAAGAGTGCCGTGTCGCCCACACGGGCTTGCAGAACCCCGAGAACCTGGTTGTCGGGGTGTGGCCGACCTGAGAGTGTCGTGCCTCTCGCACGGGCTCACTGGTCGCCAGCATCATGGTCGGGACGTGGCCCACCAGATGCGTCGTTGCCGTGCCTCCTGACACGGGCTTGTCGGGTCCCGAGGATGTCGGGGACACCTTTGCCGTGCCAACTTGCACGGGCTTGACCAGCGTCGCAGGGGACGTGGTTTCCGGGGTGTGGCTCCCCCACACCCGGGTCTTCATCTCCTCCCAATCGTAGTCTCCCGAGAACGTAGTTGTCGGGGAGAGCGCTACCGATGTCGGGAGGGGATTACTTGAAGAGCTCCATGCCTCCCGCACGGACTTAACGGTTGCCGGCACCATGGTCGCCGGAGGTGCTGCGCCCTCCTGCACGGCTTCGATGCTTGTCGGGACCATGGTCGCCGGTGGCGCTCCGCCCTCCTGCATGGTCTCGACGCAAGCCATCATCATTGCTGGCCCACCGTCTTCTTCAGCCTCGACGAGGTTCGCCGCGGCTGCGGCATCCTCGTCAGCCATCCTCTTGCGGCACTCACGGTCCCAGTGGCCCTTGATGCTGCAATATCGGCACTTGTCTCGGTCGTCGTTGCCGGCACCTCGTCCAGCTCCACCCTGGGTGCGACCGCCGCCTCTGCCGGTGCTGCCTCCGCTGCTCTGGGCACCGACACCACGTCCTTGACGCTTCCTCGCCTCCCACTTCTTTGAGAATAGGAGTTGTCCGCCGCCGAAGCTCTCGCGGCCGTCGTCAAGGCGGTCCTCGACCACCCGCAACCGGCCCGTGAGCTCCTCGACGGAGAGCTCACTCAGATCAAGCAAGGTCTCGATGGAGACCGCTACCTGAGCGAAGCGAGATGGCACGACGCGGAGAAATTTCCGCACGACTCTCGCGTCGTCCATGGTGTCGCCGAGCGCGCGGAGCTATGACGCAGGCTGGAGATCCGCATGGCGAAGTCGTCGACGAGCTCGCCCTCTTTGAAGGCGATGTTCTCGAAGTCCGCTCGCAGCTTCTGCGTGTTCGCTTCGCGCACACGGTTGCTGCCGAGGCGCTGGGTACGGATGGCTTCCCACGCCTCCTTGGCGCTTGCCTTCGCCGCGAGCATGCCGTGCATCTCCGGCGGCGTGGCGCGCATGAGCGCCGCCACGGCTTTCCTGTCCTCCGTTCTCTCGACCAGGTTGTCCTCCATGGGAGCCCAGAGGCTCGCCGCATGAAGGTTGCACTCCATGATCAACGCCCACTCGCTATAGTTCGAGCGCGTGAGCATCGGGAAGGTGATGGGCACGCTACCGCTGATTGCGGTCTCGCGCACGATCTCCCTAACCACGACCTCACCGCGATGGTCGCGCCTAGAGCGGCTGCGCCCTCGCCGCTCCTCCGGAGCCGGCGACTGGGAGCCGTCCTGTGATGGCCGCGCCTGGGAACCACCCGAGGTGATGCGCTGCTGAACTCCTTTACCACCGGTCATGGCTACCACAACCTGAGGCTCTGATACCAATTGTTAGCCCAAAACTACTCGCTAGCACTCGAGTATACTGATAGACGACCGGTGGATGAGCACAAGTGCTACTACTGCCTGAGCTCAGCACACTAGCAAAGCACACACTCACTAGTGCTGCTTACACACACACACGTAGTAGTACTAGTACATAACACTTGAGGCTTGGAGCACACACGGTGATACTAGAAGGAGGAAATGCCTTGTATTGAAGTGGAATGGCCTTAAGTTACAACCGGGGGACTCATGTCCTTTTATAGGTGATTCAACCGACTATGGCAGCTGAGATATTTTTACTGCTGCCCTACGTGTACCAGCCTAGACACTAGGTACAACTCAACATTAGCTACCTTAGCTACTAAGCTACGCCTCCTCTACTGCTCAGGAAATTACTAATGCTAGTAGTTTCCTTAACTATCAAGGCATGCAACCGCTACTGCTTTTCTTGCCGACATGCAACTGCATGTCATTTCCACCTCCTGGCTAAGTAACTGCTACTGCTGCCGCTGTAGCCAAGCATGCATAGCCAGAGACAGGGTTGGGCCCACAGTCCTGCCTCGGCATGTGGCCCGGAGTTGCTGCCGACACACCGCAGGGCGGACCCACGATGCTCTGCCTGTCATGTTACTGCCACGTCCGGTCTCCTGCTGCCACCACGCCCGTGCCCCACCTCGCGCCTCCTGTCGCGCCGCTGCGGCCTCCGCCCGCCACGGCGCTACTCCGTTTCTCTCTCTGCTTGAACTGCGATTTTGAGGAGTAGCAGCATGTGGAGCTAGTGCAGCTGCCACTGCTGAAGGACCGTGGCATGGTGGAGGGCATGGAGGGCTACACCAGTCGCCCCTCGGCGGCGGACCTCGCGGTGATCCTCGGCGTCGTCGCCAACAAGACGGCTAGCATGCTGACCTTGAGCTTGTCCGACACCGCTCGCCATGGAAGTCCGCAGGAGGTGCGGAAACAACGTCGCCATTGTCGTGTCTCAGGAAGAAGGGACACTGCCATTGAGAGCTACCGGCAGGTAGAACCGGGCCTAGAACTGACGCTCCGGGCTCCATGCCGGGTGGGGGAGAGGCTGGGGAAGAAATGGAGGGGGCTAATGGCTACGACCATGAGACGGCGGGTAGCAAGCAGGCAGCGGCAACGAAGAAAAGGCAACCTGCATGTTAGAATGAGAAGACCGTGCGAGGGAGAGAGACGGATCGTAGTCAGTGCCTTTGATGGGAGGGAATGTGAGCTTTTATAGGCATGTTAGATGGTGGAAGATTTGGCCAGAGGCTTCGAGTAAACACGGGATGATGGGACACGTGAAGAAACGGAAACGAACCAAGAAACACCGATCCACGCGTCAACGCACGCAACAACCAACAATACCAATCGAGAAATATCTATAAACGCCTAGACCCATCCAGTCAAGATAAAAAAAAAAGGCCCCGCGCGAAACCAGGTGATGCATCGTGCATGCACTTGTATGTGGTCCAATCACGAACGAAAACAAAAATTGAATTTGCATGCAACCGAATAGTGATAATTAAGGGACCCATTCTGACAAAAGAGACAAAACCATACTACTTGCAGGACGTGGTCATATGTGGGTCCCATGTTCAACAAAAGGAATGTCCAATACCCATCAAACAATTGCTAAATGCATCCAGAATTGTACCCCACCATATCCCACACGTTCACAAAATTTACAGCCGAGGCCTACAGCCACACAAGATTCTACCCCTCGCCATCCCAAACTAATGCACGTGTCCACACATTATAGGCTCGCAAATCGCAATCAACCAAGTGGTGAGATGTGAGGGCGTAAACTTCCCCGGATATAGGGGTTTGGGTATATATGGTTGTGCTGCATCAAGTCACCCTACTATCAGAGGTATCTTCATTTGATCCTAAGATCTAAATTTGTCTCTCGTCGAATCGTACATATGATCATGTTGTCTGTCTTTTTCAGCTTGGGGCGAGACTTGACACGCAGGATGCTGCAGCTTCAAGAATTCAGTGTTGGCTTTTCCCAAGGATCAAACACACTATCAAGCTGCAGCTCAATTGGTCGTATACGCGCAACTCACCTTGACGTATAAGAACTAGTTATAGCACTTGATATCGCACCGGCGCTCACGCAAACACCGGGACCAGAACACACGCACGCAAACACAGCAACACGAAGATGGCCAGAGGCACGTGTCGCGCCTCGTAATTTTCTTTATTGCTTTTCTCGTTTTCTGGTGATTACAACGTACCCTTGCTACCGCTTATATACACGCAGGTAGGACCTGACCCAACAAGACTCGACAAAGGACTCAATCCCCTACTCGAATAAGTACTCGGACACACTATGACGCGCAAGCCAGCTCCACTAGGACATTGCACGTGTACTACTCCAAGCCGGACTAGACTACTACCTAATCATCCGGCGACGTTGATCACACTTATGCTAATCCTAACCAAACTCAAACAACTAGCACGCAGGAAAGTTTGGATTACTCCAACATTCAGCACTTCAGTTCAGTCTTAGATCAGTTCATCATTTGTGTGTTCAACTTCCTGCCGACACACCGAACGTTTTTCACTCCTTTGTATGTGGGATGCATGAATCTTATGCCCAGTGTGTGCGGGTACTTATGAATCTGTAGACTTTATCTTGAATTTTTGTAATTATTACACCGCAATTAAGTTGCTTTTTCCGACAAAGGATGGATCTTATTAGTTCAAAATGGAGCATTAAGTAGATACAAACATATTGAACATACATCGGCCTCTGCATATTTAGATGCACACAACCAACATCAACAGGCACACACACAAAAATCGCACCGGCAACTAGCAAAATCAAACAAGACGCATGTAAGTTGTTGTCTCAGGGGAGTGTGTGAACTAGCTAGGTGAATCGCTCAAACTGGCTACTGTACTGCCATTGCTTCTTTGCTTGACAGTCCTCGTCCTGATGATATATAAATATAATGCGAGAAAGATATATAAAAGGCCAAATGATTGCAATGCGTACTTGTTTTTTGCTGGATTTGCTGGAATTGCTGACAGAATAATTAATGCATGAATGTCCAAGTTTTCTTCTCAAAATATGGCCTTGACATACTGGTCACTATTTATTTGTCTGGTCTGCTCAACTTAGGATAATTATCATTCCTTGTTTGTCCTCCTTAATTTAGTCATTTTTTTTAGAAAAGGAGGATGACCCCCGGCCTCTGCATCCTCCTTAATTTAGTCATGTATTGTTGATTATTTCATTCGGGAAGCTCTTTGGCAAGCTGAAAAAATACCATCTCCTGAAAAATGATGAACGAAAACACCTCAGCAATAAAGTCACTGTTTCCCTTGAAAAATAAAAATTAGAGTTAAATATAATAACTGTTTCACTAGTTCAAAATGGAGCATTAAGTGTTACTCCAGTCCTCGTTCCCTTGAAAAATAAAAATTGGAGTCCTATAAGTTTCTAGGTACTGTTACTCTAGTCCTCGTTCTTTCAAAATGCATGTTTATTGTTTAGGTCTTAATTCTATATTAACTGGTTCACTCGAGGTCCTTTCCCGTACAAGTGCTTACTGACCTGCTCACGTGGCGCGTTGACCCACGCCATATCGACTTATATGGATCGTGTTGTTACAGTTTCTTTGAACTACTTTTTATCTACTCTTAATATGGATGCTGTTATGTATGCTCACAGATGCTCCTCGCGTAACCCTCTCACGTCGTC
>NC_041391.1:717328240-717360848 GCF_002162155.2 Triticum dicoccoides | reverse complement strand
GACTGAGGGGGCAACCCTAGCCGCCGGCGCCTCAGGTCTTCCCGCCCCTCTTCTCCCCTCGCCGCCGCCGGGCAAAGCCCGGTAGGTGCTGGCGGCGGCGGGGCCCCATCTCCTCCTCGCGCGAGGGCTCAGTGCGAGCGAGTGTCCTCGGTGGCGGCGGCGCGTTCATCCGGGGCACGGGTGGCAGCGGCGCGTTCATCCGGGGCGTGGCGGCGCACGGGAAGGTCTGGCGGGGGTCCTGCGGTGCCTCGTCCTACGCGTGGAGGGCCGGACACGGCGGGGGCTGCGTGATCACCCGGAGGCGACAGGGGCGACTTCGGTGTTGGATCCGCGAGCAGCAGGTAGGGCAGAGTCCCTTGCCTATGCGGTGGTAGCCAGATCCATGGCCGGCAAGGTGTTCTTCCCCTCGGTGGAGTCTATGCCTGGAGATGGGCGACGAAAGCCATGAATCTGGCGGCCCGTCCAGATCCGCCCCGGTGTGGCAACCGGTGGCGCGTGGAAGACCGGTGAGGGGCGGCTGGAGGCTCCCTGCCGGCGTCCGATGGCGGCTTTGGTCTTCACGGCGAAGCTCCGTTCGGTTTCAGGCAACTGCGAGATCAGGGGGCTGTGATTTCCGGTGAAAATCACGCTTACTGCGGTCATGGCGGACGATGGCGGCGTCTATGACGTCGTTCCCTTCTTGAGGCATCATTGTTGTAGGTCATGGCGCCCCACTCGTGATGCTCCGGGGGAAACCCTAGATCTGGGTCTACCGGATCAGACGATGAGGTCGCCTTCGATGCCGTTGTCCCTCCTGGGGACATCGTTTTGGAGCACGTGCTGGCTGGAGGGGACAAGAGGAGGAGCGGTGTTACATCTACCGCAAGGCCGACGACGGATCCTGGCGGCATGGCGCCGCGAAGGTTCGGCGATGGGCGTGTATTGGAGATGGACTCGCGCAGGAGGAGGAAGCTGTCAGGCGTCATGGTGGCATTGATGGTAGAGAGGCCTGGCAAGGCCGGTGCATTGATACGTCTCCAACGTATCTATAATTTTTTGATTGTTCCATGCTATTATATTACCTGTTTTGGATGTTTATGGGCTTTACTTTACACATTTATAGTATTATTTTTGGGACTAACCTACTAACCGGAGGCCCAGCCTGTATTGCTGTTTTTTTTGCCTATTTCAGTATTTCGAAGAAAAGGAATATCAAACGGAGTCCAAATGGAATGAAACCTTCGGGTGCGTGATTTTTGGAACGAACGTGATCCAGAGGACTTGGAGTGCAAGTAAAGAAGCAGTCGAGGCGGCCACGAGGGTGGAGGGCGCGCCCACCCCTACTGGGTGCGCCCCGTATCTCGTGGGCCCCTCGGGCGTCCACCAACCTACTTCTTCCTTCTATATATACCCACGTACCCCGAGAACATCAGGGGAGCCCACGAAAAACTATTTCCACCACCGTAATCTTCTGTATCCGCGAGATCCCATCTTGGAGCCTTCACCGGCGCTCCGCCGGAGGGGGAATCGACCACAGAGGGCTTCTACATCAACACCATAGCCCCTCCGATGAGTTGTGAGTAGTTTACCACAGACCTTCGGGTCCATAGTTATTAGGTAGATGGCTTCTTCTCTCTTTTTGAATCTCAATACCATGTTCCCCTCGATCTTCTTGGAGATCTATTCGATGTAACTCTTTTTGCGCTGTGTTTGTCGATATTCGATGAATTGTGGATTTATGATCAAGTTTATCTATGAGAAATATTTGAATCTCCTTAATTCTTTTATGTGTGATTAAGTTATCTTTGCAAGTCTCTTCGAATTATCAGTTTGGTTTGGCCTACTAGATTGATCTTCCTTGCAATGGGAGAAGTGCTTAGCTTTGGGTTCAATCTTGCGGTGTCCTTTCCTAGTGACAGCAGGGGCAGCAAGGCATGTATTGTATTGTTGCCATCGATGATAAAAAGATGGGGTTTATATTATATTGCATGAGTTTATCCCTCTACATCATGTCATCTTTCTTAATGCGTTACTCCGTTCTTTATGAACTTAATACTCTAGATGCATGCTGGATAGCGGTCGATGTGTGGAGTAACAGGCAGGAGTCGTTCTACTTGTCACGGACGTGATGCCTATATACATGATCATGCCTAGATAATCTCATAATAATTCGCTTTTCTATCAATTGCTCGACAGTAATTTGTTCACCCACCGTAATACTTATGCTATCTTGAGAGAAGCCACTAGTGAAACCTATGGCCCCGGGTCTATCTTTTATCATATAAGCTTTCAATCTACTTTTATTTGCATCTTTACTTTTCCAATCTATATCATAAAATACCAAAAATATATTTGTCGTATCATACTATCTCTATCAGATCTCACTTTCGCAAGTGGCCGTGAAGAGATTGACAACCCCTTTATTGCGTTGGTTGCGAGTTCTTTATTTGTTTGTGTAGGTGCGTGAGACTTTTGAGAAGCCTCCTACTGGATTGATACCTTGGTTCTCAAAAACTAAGGGAAATACTTACGCTACTATTGCTGCATCACCCTTCCCTCTTCAAGGAAAACCAACGCAAGCTCAAGACGTAGCATGCATCAGTTCTGCTCTGAGAATGAACCGAGGGAAGATGGAGGTGACGGCCCTTGCAGCGTGTGGTGCTCACTGGGAGTGTGCCAGACCGGTGTGGGACCCAATCTAGGTAGTGGCTTGGATGGTACACCCGGCTTTAGATGTTAGTCTTTGGTGCGATGACTGTTTGGTATTAGGCCCGAACATTCGGCACGCCTTCATCAAGGGGATAGGAGTAGCAACAGTATTGCCAAGATGGTGGCTTCAGACTTATTGATGTATCACCTTGTATGGTCTTTGTGAATAATTAATAATACGGTTGCATGCATCGTCCAGATGAAGGCCGGGGGTACATCCTCCTTTTCTAAAAAAATGTATGCTCACAGATGAATATCTCACTGTTAAAATCTGATTTTACAGTGCGGTGATCTGCGCTGCTATTTGATCTCTCGATGCTGGAGGGCCTACGTATTTGTCCTGGCTGATGTTGGAACGGAGGCACCTCTGTTCGTTAATGGAATGGACTGCTGACATGCATGAAGATGATGCACAATCGCCGATGGTATTGGGCGTCGAAATCACCATAACTTGCTCTGAGTTGCAGGAGGATGGCCAGCCTTTGTGTTCGGCTGTCTTCAAATCTTATGACTAGATGGGTATGTAGTTACTCAAATCTATCTTTGTGTTCGGCTGTTTCTCCGGGCATCCCTAGATAACTGCTGGATGCTTCAGCCTTCAGTTAGAGATTAGTTAGTACAAATATGTGAGGTGCAGGCAGTTATGCTTTTGCAACAGCAGATTTTTACAATTTTCAGTTATGACTAGATGCGTGATTTTACATATACGCTCTGCTCATCCTTTTCACAGACTTGGTTGTTGTTATACATGCATACAGTCTTTTACAGTCTAACCACAAGCTGTTGTTGAAGCTTACCAAGGAACATCCTGAACTCAGTGGCAAGTAAATAATGCATTAGGGCGCCAGACCTCTGCTTTTAGTTTTTGAGAGATGTTACTCCTTCCAAATTAGCTCCTTGTCTCATCACATTTATGCAGTTGAATGTTGTGAATTTCTAGCTCTAGATCATCCAGGTTGGCGTTCAAAACTGTATGTCTTGTCTCTCAGCAGTCGAAAACATTTTGCAGTTCAGGCTCGTTAGATTTTCAGTTCCCTTTCAGATATGTGAAACTGAAACTGCACGCTGCACTCTGCAGTTAGCTTGGGAACATCTGTCAAACATATGAACTTACAGGGAAGACAAGCCTTCAAGAAACCTCCTAGTGATAATGATTCAAAGGAGGTCAGACGACCAATCAACATGGACGCAGAACTCCTGCACCCATACTTTTTTTTTGAGAATACACGCACACATACATGGAAAGCTTTATCACGCACGGCAAGTCACCACTCAAGATGCCGTAGCATGTTTCCCGCAGGAAAACAAAAAAAGATGCTTAAATTACAGACTTTGTCTGGAAGGCTCTTCAATTTATGGTTTAACTGAACTGATTTCAGGTGATAAACAGCACACAAAATGATCCAGGCAATTCGGCAATAGACGTTTTGACGAGGTCCAAATACTGAATGTAAAGGTCAAGTGAAGCGAGTGTGGAACCGGTTTTATTTCTTCAGAAAGGTTCGCGGCTGGTTTCAGGACCTCTCATAAGGTTCCTGGACATTTATTTATTTCCTGGATACCCCTTTTTTATTTCTTTTCCTTTGGTTTCTTTTTATCTTTTTTCTCTTTTAGTTCATGAAATACAAAATTGGTCAAAATTGTTCACAAGCTTAAATTGTTTTTCAAATTTTCCAGAAATTATTCGGCATATTCAAATAATGATCACAAATTATAAAAATGTTTTTTGGAAACATTACATGAAAAAAATAGGATGGTTGGTTAATGTAAAAATATGTTGAATGATTAAAAAAATATACATGACATTTGAAAGAAAAATTCTGGCAATAAAGAAAAAAAATATAAAACAAATGTCCCAGCAGGTTAAGAAAATGTTTATTTCCATTAAAAAAATCTATGTGATATGTTACAGAACATATACAGGTGTTACCAAAACAAATTTTAAATAGCCTTTTCGGTGTTCGCCCGGTTTTCCTAGGTTTTGAAGGAAAAAACGATTTTTTGTGTAATTTTTTTTTGCTTCCACGAGATGCAAGGAGGCACAAATTAGTTTCCCGCGTATCTCTCAGAAAAGAAAAGAAAACGTTTTTCTTCCATGAGAAGCACAAATTTGCTTCTCGTGGAGGCACATATTTACTTTGTCGATAGGCAGAACTATGTATCTCGGAAAAAAAATAGTTTTTTTTTTGCTTTCATGAGTAGTACTGATTTGCTTCTATGAAAGACGCAGCTGTTCCTCTCGAAAAGAAAAATATTTTTTTTCTTCTACAAAAAGCACATATTTTCTTCTCTTGGAGGCAAAAATTTGCTTTCACGATAGGTACATCTGTGCCTCTTGAAAAGAAAAATGTGCTTCTGGCTCCAGGTTTTTTCTTCTGGTTTATTCGTAGAAAAATGTTAGTCAAAACCTACTAACATGGACATGAGATCTAGTTTCGAAGACCTCAGCGTGAGAAATCCAACAATGAACAAGGTTTTGGATTTGGATGCACGGTACAAGAGATAAAACATTTTAAGTAAACGAATCTACGAAAAAAAACAACACACCCAGGATGCGACATGCAAGCAGTGCGCCACTATGTGAACTCTAGAAGGTGGAAGTGACCTTTGGAAGGGTACCCCTTAGAGATCTCTGTACATGAGCGACGCGAGTGATCTGGATTGCAACGGGCCATATATACCACGGGCGCTGCTAACAGCCTTCCACTACTGAGCTGGCCCAGGAGCGCGTTTTTTTATCTATGTCGTTCTCTAATTTAGAAAATTTCATGATTTCTTTTTGCAAATTCAAAAAATTAACGAATATAAGATGTATTTTGGAATTCAGTTTTTTCACGAACTAACAATATATTTACGAATTTGTAAAAAATTCAAAAAATTGAAGAAGTTCTTAATTTCCATGGATTTTGAAAAATGTTTGTTAACAAAATTTTGAAATCATGGAAAACAACTTAATCCCATAGAAATTTATGAAAAATGTGAAGAATTTTTATTTTTTTAACATTTCATGGAATTTAGAATCGTTTTTTTTTTACAAAAACATGAAATTCTCTTTGATTAGTGATTTTTTTCAATTTCAAACGTCTTCAAAAAACACAAATGGATTCTAAAAATAAGTACATTCGAATACCAAACTATTTGCGAAAAACAAACAATTTTTGAAGATTTTGAATATTTATGCAATTTGTGATTTTCTGTAAAAAAAAAGAACAGAAGCAGAAACAGAAAAACCGATAAATGGAACAGAAGCAGAAACAGAAAAACCGATAAATGGAAAGAAAAAAATTGCGGAAAAAAATTCTGCTGCTTACCTGTGCCTCAGCCACTTTTCGAAAAAAAATTGTGCCTCAGCCCACGTCGAACGTCACATGGGTGACCGCTATCGTGTCACCTGCTATGAGCGATACATAGGATTTGTCATTTGCGATATATATCACCCCCGCGAGCAGCTTCAGACCTGAGCGCGTACTGACCGGGTTGGCCTCATTTCGTGGTGCAGTTACACATAGTTTCTTAGGTAACACGGGCGCGATTCGAGTGCATTCTCTATTTGATGATCTTTGCGGCACACTGTTTATTTTCCTATTTTATTTTATTTTGTAAAAATGTTAGAAAATTCCAAATATTGTTCGGAATTTGAAGAAAAAAAATATTGTTTTATGAGGAAAAATATTGTGTGTTTCAATAAACATTCAGGATTTTCAAAACATCGCGTTTCAAAAGAATGTTCAAGGTTTCAAAAACATTTCCCGGGTTTTCACGTTTTAGTCGCAGATTCAAAATTGTTTCGGAATTTCAAAGAATGTTCTGGTTTCAGAAAGTGTTCCTATTTTCGAAAATTTGTGCACACTTTTCAAAATATGTTAAGAATTTCAATGAGTGTAATATTTTTTAAAAATGGTTCCCTTTTTTAAAATAAAATAAATATTTGCTACAGTGCCATGCACCGGTCCGCTATGGTACCGCGTTCGGTTTTGCTACAGTGCTCGGTTTGGTTCACTATAGTGCTCGGTCTGGTTTGCTACAGTACTATTCTCTCGCTCGCTTTGCTGCGCCATTAGGGACGGCCCATTATTTTGGAGGGCGCGTGTGCATTCACCAATAGTTGGATATACTATTAACCATACTCTAAAAAAAGATGCATCGCCACCACTGCCCACAAATCAGGAAACGAGAAGTCTATGGTACAAATCACTGCCACCGACATAGACCGGCCGCCCGCCTCGCTGTCATAGCAGCCATTATAGCATGGCCACCACCGAGATGTCCTAGGGTGGCTGGCCCAGTCGCCAACCTCCGCTGACGTGCACGCCGTCCGAAGCCAACACAAGGTTCCTGCCTTGAGAACTCCTATAGCGCAAGGAGATGAGCCTGCAAACATCGTCTGGTAGGCACGTGGCTCGGGAGGGGAGGAGAGGAGGCGACGGCTAGGATTTCGGCCGGACACCCAGGAGCAAGTAGGGCGTCTCTCTAGCAGCTCGGGCACTTGCATATGTGAGTATTTAACAAAAAACTACCACAATTCGTGGAACCGTGTCTACAAACTACCACTTTACAAATTTGTGCGGAAAACTACCATTTTTTCATTAAAATATAAATCCGAGTTGAAGATTAAATTTGGAGAACTACGTGCAAAATTCTGATCTCACTGTGAGCTTTTTCTTATTAACTCAACCGGCCAAGTCTAGAGTCTAGTTAGTTGGTGGAGATGCACCTGGACCTGGTTCACGAAACTTGCGCCTGCTTGCCTAGAAAAACAAGAGAATTTTAACACAGCTGATGCTGATGCAGCATCCGAAGACATCATTTTATTCTTCGGCATGAACAAATATACTCTACATTACTGTATATTAGAAAATGGTTTTGATCTGAAAGTATCTACAGTTGATGACAGCGCGCAGGTTGGGTTAGTTAAGTATATTACAAAGGGCACGACAATGTTCAAGTGGGAACAAGTGTGTGAACCAGGAAAATCTCTACCTAATGTGACCAATAATTGCCACTGCCTTTGAATCTTTTATCCAGCGGCAGCTACCTGGCTTCTTCCCCTTTCTTAGGGAAAATGGCGTTTGGCCCAGCTTTATTACAAATAGAAAGCTTAATAGGGTACCTGAGAAATAACCAAGCAACTACGCTGAAAGGCGGAAGGTTGGTGGCTTCTTCCTTTTGTCAATAACAAGGGTTCAATTTGTAGTGATAGCCCACTCTATCTCAATAGAGTAGCATGCTTATATATCAATAGAAAAAATAACAGTCTTGGAGTATTAAGCACATAAACATAAGCAAGCTCAGATCTAGAGAAGTTAACGTTGGAGACCACCTTGGCTTGGCTGTAAAAATGACAGTACTTTGTTGAACTTGAAACCAAGGCAGAAATTGTATTACCTGGTGTCGGCAAGTGGTTGGGTCTTTATACGCGTGGTTGCACATTTCGATGCCTTTTGAATTTAATTACGGTACCAACAACCACATGCAAACAGCGCATGCAACTTAGAGTCCTTTCCCCTCTTATTTTAGGTTAATTAGCATCAAAGATTAATGAATTGTTAGCAATGTCGGGTGGGGAGAACTTTTGGAGCAACATGGGATGAACTTTTGGAGCACGGCACGAAGACCTCTAACTCCACCAACTAATCAGATCGGAATCCCCTTGCCACTGCCCACTGCTCGCCCTCGTCTCGGACTGCACGCGCCACAGGCGTCCGAGCTTCCGTCTGAGCGTCTCCCCACCCCAGGGTTACTCCGCCGCGGATCCATCCCGCTAGGTACATACACCCGCCGCGTCTCCCATTGCCGTGCTTCAGTCTACTCCTATGCCGCCTCTCATCAGAACAGGGTAGAACTGTAGCTGGTTCGGCCCAGCGATGCTTGGCCTCACCTCCATTAATTCGTTCTCTTCCAACAGGGTTCAGATCCACGACGAGCAAAAGAGGTAATCAGCTATTCACCGTCAGCTCGTTGGACGGACATCATCGGCAACGAGACCTCTGTTCGTTCGTTCTAGTTGGAATATTTTCCCCAGATCTATCCATCCCCTTCGCAATCGCTCCTCCACTGCTTGCCCTCGTCCCGCGGTGCACGTGTCGCCGGCGTCCGAGCTTCCCCGCTTCCCTCTCCTCGCCGTCAGTCCGCGAGATGCATACTGCGAACAGATAGAGCTAACTCCGAGTTGTTCACGTCGCCGGCGTCCGAGCTTCCCCGTTTCTCTCTCCTCGTCGGGCGAGGTGCCAGTGCTAATCCGTGGGCGGACATCCTCCACGGCCAATCGATCCCGCTAGGTACGGCCCCGTCCCCTCCCTGACGTGCTTCGGTCTCCTCCTATGCCACCGGCTTGCATCGGCCTGCTCCCATCCTGCATGGGGTGGATCCGTAGTTCGTTCGATGCAGCAATGCTTTGGCTCACTTTCCGTGAATTCATTCTCTTTCAGGGTTCAGATCCACGACGCGGAGAGAAAAAACGATCCACTGTTCACCGTCAGAGCGCGACGGATCCCATCCAGCTAGGTACGGCCCCATCCCCTGACTGTTGTTGCCGCCGCCAGGGCCGTCATGAGTCGATCCGTAGTTCTTTCTTCCGATGCAGCAATGCTCGGGCTCCACCACCTTTGTTAATGCATTCTATTCCAGGTTTTTGATCGACGACGCGGACAAGAGGAATTTGACTGTCAGTGTGTTGTGTTCCACCAACGCTGCCATTGCCCAACAAAATCCAGATCCCGATAGGTATGTATGTACGACCCCATCTTTGCAGGTGCCGTGCTTTGATTTGGGCCTAGTGGCTTACCTTCGGTTTATCCATTTTCAGGTTGTACATTGACGACCTCCGCTGCAGAATCAACTGGGCGAGCTCTGATCTATCACGGCCATGGAGGCAGCTTTGGTGAGCGCGGCGACAGGAGTCCTCAAACCTGTCCTAGCAAAGCTGGCCTCTCTGCTCGGCGACGAGTACAAGCATTTCAAGGAAGTGCGCAAGGAGATCAAGTTCCTCATGGACGAACTTGAGGCCATGCACGCGTTTCTCCTCAAAATGTCAGAGCACGAGGATCCTGATGTGCAAGACAAAATTTGGGCAGCAGCGGTGAGGGAGCTCTCCTACGACATGGAGGACACCATCGACGACTTCTTGCAAAACGTCGATGACAAAGACGCCAAGCCAGATGGCTTCATTGAGAAGATCAAACACTCGCTAGGGAAGTTGGGGAAGATGAAGACTCACCATCGGATTGGTAGCGAGATCCAAGATATGAAGAAGCTAGTCATCGAGGTGGCTGATAGGAATGCAAGGTATAGGACTATCTCCAACTCCAAGCATGCAGCCGTTGACCCTCGAGCACTTGCTATCTTTGAGCATGCCTCCAAGCTTGTGGGAATTGATGAACCCAAGGCTGAGATAATCAAACTGTTGACTGAAGGTGGGCCAACAGATGGGCAACCGAAGCTGGTCTCCATCGTAGGATCTGGAGGAATGGGCAAGACAACTCTTGCAAACCAAGTGTATCAAGACCTCAAAGAGAAATTCAAGTGCAAGGCTTTCATATCTGTGTCACGAAATCCAGACATGGCGAATATCTTGAGAACCATTCTTCATCATGTTAGCCCTGGTTATGCCAACACGGAAGCATGGAGCATACAACAACTAATAAGCAAGATTAATGATTACCTAGCAAATACAAGGTGAAGTTTCTATTTTATGTATACTTGTTCTCCTCAAATATATATCTAATTACAGATAAAACTAATTAAGAAAGTTCTTAGATATTTCACATGAAAATCTTACCAATAATTTGTAAAGAAAAATAGTTCCATGTTATCTGTGTTCATATTGTCCCTTTATTGTTACAAAATGTATTGGTTAGATGTTAGTAGTGAAGCTGGTTTCTATGCAAGTGAAATCAAATGGATAGAGTACCAACAATGACATACTGTATGCAGATATGTTCATGATTTATGTTAATCTTTTATTTTATTTTGAAACTGTAAATATTTCCCCCTGAAAAAAAACTGTAACATTTTAAGACATAGCCACTCCCTCCATTGCATATATGAGATAACCTTGTTTAAGGAGTAGATCAAGTAGCCCTGTGCTAGGGCAAAAGAGAGAGCCAAAAAAGGATCTTTCAAACATTCCCTCGGTATGTTATAAACATGGAAAGTTCATTTTCCACCCTATACAATCGACCTGTCTCACTTTTCTTCCTAATTCTTTAGGGTTCCCAATCTCCCATGATGCCCTGAGCCATTTTGTTGCAGTGCTGTACCTACACCCAAGGATTTGGATTTCGTCCGAAATTCATCCAGCTCGTTTGGGCCCGGTATAAGTGTAAACCGGCCCAAAAAATCTGGCCACATTTGAATATTCAGCCCAGCCCAACGTCCAAGATAACCCACAGATATTCCCCACTAGTATAAAAGTTGCCACCGAACCATCCCTAACCCTAAACTTCATTTCCCCATCTCCACTGCTCGTTGCGGCGGTTGCAGGCAATGCGAGCGGAGGGAGTGGCAGCGCTGCCTCCGCGTAGTCTCCTCCTCCAGCTCTCCACCTACGTCCAGCCTCCTCAATGTTCTCCCCATCCTCAGTGTTCCACGTCCATCGACGCAAAGTTGAACACCAAAAGAGCCAAACCTAGATGGGAACTCTATGATTTGAGAAATCTACATTAATTAATTAGAACTCTATGATTTGAGATTCTTAAATTAATTAGATGAATATAAGAGCCAAAGTTCCACGTCCAACAATTTCTTAAATTAATTAGAACTCTATGATTTGAGATTCTATTGGCCCAGAATAGTTCCCCGTCGTGTCAAGCCAAACCTAGATGAATATAAGGAAATTCTTTCTTTAAGCAGAGAAAAGAGGACAGGTAAAAAACACATTTTTGCATTAGACTTCTGAAAGGGAGTGAAAACATGAGGCTTCAAAATATATATTTAGAATACACCGAAATGCGAAGGAAATATATAACTGATTTCTCCAACAATTTTCAAAGCCATCCGAATGGCACACGTACATTTTTTCCCTTGTAGGACTCCATTCCTCTAAAATTTCTGTAAAATTCATTTGTTCAAACCGGGGCCTTATACATGACCTAACTAGGACTACCTTGCAATCTTTTCTTTAGGTGCTAGCTGAAGCTCCATACCCCTCCCGAAGTCGATGGTAAACTCGTCGCCTCCATGTTCCAAACCTTACCTAACCCTAACATCCAGTTGGCCTTGCCTCATAACCCCACCTTCACCATAGTTCATAAACCGATCAAAAGCTGCGAGGACATAAGTGATCTAGGGGATTGAGGTGGCGAGTCGGTCTAGCAGCATCCGGGGTACAGTGCTTGAGTGGGACATAAGTAATCTAGGGGATTGAGGTGGAGAGTCGGTCTAGCAGCATCCGGGGTACAGTGCTTGAGTGTGCCTTTGGCCATTGAATGAGACTTCCGATGATAAGAGCATCTCTAGCAGCTTGTCTATAGGAGACATAGACAATGTAAGGCCAAAAATACTCTCCAGCAGATTGTGTATACGATACTCTACCACTCCACATTGTCCAAATGTAAACAACACACATACATATTTGGACATTGTGGAGCAGTAGACTATCCTATAGACAATATGCTAGATACGTTTTGTCTATATCTCGTATAGACAACCGTGTTTAATGGTTATAAGGTACCACTAGAATATAGGAGAGAGAATATACACAATGTGCATATAAACTATCTGTTGGGAAAATGAATTTTTTTAGATGGGATATTTTAGATCATTGCCTATGTGGAACTTTAGAGAAGCTGCTAGAGATGCTCTATGGAACCTGTTCCTTGGAAGGCACGAGGAGTATAGGAGGGGTGGTGATTTGGACTTTGAGGCTCAAATATAAATCATTTTCAACCGAGGGAGGGCAATCACTGATAGGGATTATTTGGTATCAATTTCTTGGCAAAGATAAAAACTGGGAACGGGACGAGAATTTATGTGAGGTGCAACTACTGCATTCTTCTTAACATGCTGAGGCATCTCTTGATCTTTTGCACGGTCATGCCAGCCGATCAAACTGTTACTGATATTTCCTTCTTCTCCAGAATGTACCAAAGTAGCATCAATGCATAAGCATGAATTACTTAAGTGGATAATGAACTTTTTTAATACATGTGTCAGATTTCCTACTTATATTTTTTGTAAAATAAATGAAAACATCTCACTTTTTTTGTTTATCACTGCAGATCAAGATCTTTCTTAATTTAGAACAAAAACTCACCCATAAAATCATGTGCAGGTACTTTATTGTTGTTGATGATATATGGGATGTAAAAACATGGGATGTTACCAAGTGTGCATTTCCCATCAACACTTGTGGAAGTATCCTAATCACCACTACTCGTATGACTGATGTTGCTCGGTCATGTTGTTCATCATTTGCTGGTCACATCTACAATATGAGGCCTCTTGATATGGCACAGTCAAGAAAACTATTTTACATAAGACTAGACTCCAAAGAGGATTGCCTTGAGCACCTTGAAGAAGTTTGTGATAAAATTTTAGAAAAATGTGACGGTTCACCTTTGGCAATCATTGCTATATCTGGTTTGCTGGCTAACAGAGAAAATACCGTTGAAGAATGGGATAGAGTGAAAAATTCTATTGGACGTACACTTGAAAGAAATGCTACTGTGGAATTAATGATGAAGATATTGTCACTTAGCTATTTTGATCTTCCTCCTCACCTAAAGACTTGTCTACTGTATCTGAGTATATTTCCAGAGGACTATATTATTGAGAAGAAGGACCTCATAAGGAGATGGATTGGTGAAGGGTTCATACGTAAAGAGAGCAGATATACATTATATGAGTTAGGACAAAGGTATTTTAATGAGCTAATTAATAGGAGTTTGGTCCAGCCTGTTAAGTCAAATGAATATGGTGTGGTGATGAGTTGTCGAGTTCATGACACAATTCTTGATTTCATCACATCCAAGTCCATTGAAGAGAACTTTGTTACTTTCGATGGTCTTCTGGATCTAAACACTGTGACACAACGCAAAGTTCGTCGTCTATCTCTCCAAGTTGGGAATCAAGGAAATTCTTCAAATAGCTTGTTGTTGTCTCATGTCCGATCAATTAATGTGTTTGGGTATTCCGGAGAAATTCCTTCTCTGGATAAGTTCAAGTATTCGCGTGTTTTAGACTTTGGAGGCTTTAGCCAACTGGAGCGCCATCATCTTGCAAATATAGGGAGATTGTTTCAGTTAAGGCACCTGAACTTGAGAAACACAAGAATAAATGAGCTATCAGAACAAATCGGACTTCTAGTGTTCTTACAGATGCTGGACATAAGAGGCACATATGTGAATAAATTACCTGCATCTGTTGCTAATCTCAGAAGATTGGTGTATCTCCTTACCGACACGGGTGTTATAATTCCAGATGGAATTGCCAAGATGCAAGCACTGGAGATACTGAAGCGGGTCGCCGTCTTCAAGCAATCAGTTAACTTTCTGCAAGAAGTTGGCCAACTAAAGAATATGCGAAAGCTGATCCTTGGAGTGCAGGTTATCGACCAAGAACATATCTGCATCCTTGGAGGCTTACCAGCTCTGATTGTCCTAAAGATGAAAGTAGCAGCAAAGGGTAATGACCTGCTCAGCGTCAGTGGTGCAGCTGGGTTCCCATGCTTGAGGGAGTTACTTTATCATAAAGTACTGTTTGGAGGGATGGATCTATTGTTTGAACCAGGATCCATGCCCAAGCTAGAGAAACTTGATCTTTCGTTCAACGCAGGGGAATGTCACTCTCTCAGCAGTGAAGCTTTCGATCTCGGAATCGGTAACCTCCTCAACCTCGGTAGTGTCAAATGTGAAGTACGTGGCTGGCTCAACAGTGCTGTTTCAGTAGCAAAGGCTTACTTGGAGAAAACAGCCAGGACACATCCCAACCGCCCTACTCTACTGCTTGCATAGATCCATATATGGTTGTGCTGCATAAAGCCACCTTACTATTAAAGGTATCTTCATTTGATCCTAAGATCTAAATTTGTCTCTTGTCGAATTGTATATATGATCATGTTGTCTGTCTTTTTCAGCTTGGGGCGAGACTTGACACGCAGGATGCTGCAGCTTCGAGAATTCAGCACTTCAGTTCAGTCTTAGATCAGTTCATCATTTGTGTGTTGAACTTCCTGCCGACAAACCGAACGTTTTTCACTTCTTTCTATGTGGGATGCATGACTCTTATGCCCAGTGTGTGCGTGTACTTATGAATCTGTAGACTTTATCTTGAATTTTTGTTATTATTACACCGCAATTAAGTTGTTTTTTCGACAAGGGTGGATTTTATTAGTTCAAAATGGAGCATTAAGTAGATACAAACACATTGAACATAGATCCGGCCTCTGCATAGTTAGGATGCACACAACCAACATCAACACGCACACACACAAAAATCACACCGGCAACTTTTTTTTAGAACATAGACGTCAGGGACGTCCGGCTTTAAATTAATAAAGCCCACAACAAAGGCAGTGTATCTCGACCACACAACCAACACACGGAACCAGACATAAGTCGTGCAAGGTCTAGGAAACAGCAACCGGAGGAGGAATAAAGTGCGTTACAAGGCGCTACCGGCCTAGCGAAACGAGCACGCAGGCTCGGCGGAAACTACGACCAAAAGGGGCTGCCCATCCCTATGCGGCAGCAGGCGGCGCGGACGGCGGGGCTCGGGACGCCGAGTAGACGGAGCGAAGACGAGAGAGAGCTTGGCGATGAAGATCAGAGTCCTGTTGTCTTCCCAGCGGTGCCCATTGCTGCAAGAACACGATGCATTTGAACATTACGTCAGCGGGATGTGAGGAAACACGCCCTCAATAGTAAACTTGTTACGAATATGCCAAACAGCCCATAACATGGCCGCCGCACATGTCCACATGACCCGACGAGCAGGGCCTTGAACCAATGACAAGGAAGACACTAGCGCGGAGCGGGAGCGTGGATCCCAATCCACACCAGCGGCCTCACGGACCGCGCTCCAGGCAAAGCGCGCCAAAGAGCACCGGAAGAAAGCATGGTCAGCATCTTCCGGAGCGCCACACAAAGCACAAGGGCCAGAGGCGGGGCCGTTGCGCTTAGCAAGATTGATAGAGGTAGGAAGGCGGTCTTGGCAGAGTTGCCAGAGGAAGACCTTGATCTTGAGAGGAATTTTAGCCTTCCAAAGCCCCGTGGCAGCCGTAGGGACATGGCTGCGGGGAAGATCTCTATATAGGGAGTTGACGGAGAATTTGCCAGAGCCCGAAAGTCTCCAAGAGACCGAGTCTGCGGTGTCCGACAGGCGGACATCCGCTATCAAAGCCCGAAGGCGATCCCAATCCACCAACTCCGTCCCCGATAGCTCTCTTCTGAAGTTGATAGAGGGCGGGGAGGAGCTAAGAGCCGAAGCAACCATTTGGTTGGGCTCAACTTCAATGGAGTAGAGTTGGCGGAACTCCGACCATAGAGGCTGTTGGCCAATCCAAAGGTCGTGCCAAAAGCGCGTGGAGCGCCCGTTGTTAACCACAAACTTCGCGCCCCTGGCGAAGAAGGGTTTGAGGGCTTATATTGAGTTCCAGAAGGGGGACCCAAGAGAAACTGCCTCGAAGAAATTCCCGTTCGGGAAGTATTTCGCATGGAGGAGCTCGACCCAGAGGCCAGTCTCTCCCCGAGACAACTTCCAGATCCATTTGCACATGAGTGCAATGTTCATCAGCTTGGAGTTGATGATCCCGAGGCCCCCCTGGGCTTTAGGTCTACAAACGGCCTGCCATTTAACCATATGGAACTCCCGTTTAGGTCCCGCTCCTTCCCAAAAGAAATGGGACCTCGGGGTATCCATTTTAGTGTGCACCCCATCAGCCAGCATGAACAAACCCATGGTGGACATAGGTAGGGATGAGAGGGTGGAGTTAGTTAAGATTAGTATAGCCCCTGAAGACATAAATCTACCTCTCCACGGACAAACCCTGTCCGCAACCTTGGAGTTGAGAGGTTCCCAATCGGCGATCGAACATTTCTTCGCCGCGATCGAGAGACCGAGGTAAGTGAACGGAAACTTTCCAAGTTTGAAGTTAAGCAAGTTGGCTACTCGCTGACTTTCGGCCGTGTCCATCCCTATGGACACCACTTCACACTTATGGAAGCTGATTTTAAGCCCTGACATAAGTTCAAAGCATAGCAGAATGGCCTTGACCGTTGCAATACTGTGTGTGTCGGGCTCGAAAAGGAGAAGTGTGTCATCCGCATATTGCAGGTGTGACACACCCACCGGAATCAGATTGCCCACCACTCCCCTGATGTGGCCGGCCAAACGAGTTCTGTCTAGCATGGAGCCCAAAGCGTCCGCCACAAAGTTAAACAGCAACAGCGAGGCTGGGTCCCCTTGACGCAGCCCACGCTTGTTGCAGAAGAAGTTCCCTACTTCTCCGTTCACCGCAATCGCCGTTTGGCCCCCCGAGACCAATTGCATCATGCGATGAACCCAAACCGATGAGAATCCTCGGTCCAGGAGGACTTGTCGGAGAAACTCCCAGTTCATGCGATCATACGCCTTCTCAAAATCAAGTTTCAGGAGAATCGCAGGCTGGCGAGCGCGTTTTAGGGAGTGCACAATCTCTTGGAGGGCCAACGGCCCCTCCAAGATGTTGCGACCACGAATAAAAGTCGATTGGTTCCTACTAATAATACGGTGAGCTACCGGAGACAAGCGAGTCGCACAAGCCTTAGCACAAATTTTAAACGGTACATTAATCAACGCAATGGGACGAAAGAGCCTAATATGATCCGCACCCGGAACTTTGGGGATCAGAGAGAGAACCCCAAAGTTTAGGCGAGAGATATCTACTGTACCCCGCATAAAACCATTACAAACGTCGAAAATAGGCCCTTTGAGCACTTGCCAAAACCGTTTAAACATCGCCACCGGCCACCCATCCGGCCCGGGTGCGGTGTCCGATTTCATCCCAAGTGCCGCCTTGTCAATCTCCTCCGAGAGGAAGGCCAACCCCAGGCCCTCGTTTTCCTCGTTCGTGACCCGCAACGTAGGGTCCCACACATCCGCCCTAAGTCGGGCACGGGATTCCTCCCTGGAGCCCATAAGTTGGATGTAGAAATCGTAAATGTGGCGAACGATATCCTATTGCCGCAAAAGGAGCCCCTCCTCGGATTGCAATCTCAGAATGGCGCACTTGCGGCACCGGCCGTTAGCGTAAGCATGAAAATACTTAGTGTTCGCGTCTCCCTTGAGCATCCACTTGATACCACCGCGTCTACGCCAGTACTCCTCCTCTGCTCTAAGGAGGGACTCGACTTGGGCTTCTAGCGTGTAACGCTGAGCCCAGTCTTGCTCCGAGAAGGCATGCACATGCGCCGCAGCATCCATCTGTGCAAGATCCGCGGACAAACGCGATCGGAGCAACTTATCCTCGCGCCCCTGGTTGGCCCCCCACCCTTTGAGGGCCGCACGCAAACCCGCCCCTGCGGAAATCAAGAACTCCATCGGCCCGCGCGCGTGCCCGACCCGGGCGACGCAATTCTCCCATTTCGAGAGAATGATTTGCTCAAAGTCCGGAGACTCTAACCACGCGGTTTCGAAGAAAAAACGAGGGCTGCGTTTTAACCTTTCCTCCCCCGAGGGGAGGATGAGGGGGACGTGGTCCGATCCGATCCTCGTTTCGGCGTGCAAAGAGCACATGGGAAACAGCATCTCCCACTCCGTGGACATGAAAACCCTGTCCAAGACCGACCGCACCGGCGATAGCTATTAGTTGGTCCAAGTATAGCGTGCCCCCACGCGAGCCACTTCCCTAAGGGCCATGGATGTGATCGCATTATTAAACATGGACACCCTTGTCCAGTTAATAATACCGTTGTTTTTATCCGCTCCCGAACGAATTAAGTTGAAATCCCCTCCCACTAGCAGAGGTAGGTTACGCATGCCCACAGACGCAACCTTCGCCTGGAGTTCCCCCAAGAACTCAAGCGAGAGCGAGTGGTCGGCCGGGCCGTAAACCACAATCACCTCCCACTCTTGGAGTGTTGCGCGGTGGCGCACGTGAGCCGACAGGAAGAAACGACCAGCATCCCACGCCACCACCTCGAAGCAAACTAGGTTGATGCCTAGCAACATTCCCCCCGAGTGACCGACGGCCGGCACCCAATGCCAAACAAAACACTCAAGCGGGTCGACGGCTAGCAGGTCCCGATGATTGAAATCGTCCTTGATAGTTTCCTGTAAGCCAACTACGTCAATGCCCTCTTCCCGAATGAATTCTTTTAACTGGGTCCGCCTCCCAGCGTGGCCGAAGCCTCGGATATTCCAGAATATGAAACGCATTAGATTATGCGATTGCGGAGGCGGATACTGCGAGTGGTTACCGCTTTGGCCATGCGCCGTGTCTTGGCAGGACGACGGTTGGAGGGGGACGGCGCAGCCCCTGCTGCTATGTCCTCCTGATCGGGCCGCGCAACAGACACCAGAGAAGCCCCTGCTTCTTCTGCTGCTGGTGCAACGCGGGCCATCGCTGCCTGAGCAAGCGCGGCCTGCGCGATTTCCTTAGCACGAATGAGAGAAAGCACTTCTCGCGCTTCCCCCTTGCCAGACATCACCACACCACTATCCTCTAAGATACCCCCCAAGCACTCGTCAGAATATTCATCAAAGATTGTAAAGCAGGGCATGGGGTTACCTTCTGTTTCCAGGTTCTTCTGAGCCAGCAGGAGTTGGGCGCGTTGGAGGGCTGGAAGGTTGCCCTTGGCGTCCTTCGGACGTGAGCTCGCCCGCTCCTGCGTCGCCGGGGACGCCACCACCACCTTGGAACGCTTGGCCGTGGATATGGGCGCCACCTTGGACACCTCCGCGCGAAGCGCATCAGAGGTAGTAGGGGAGATGACCGATGAGGAGCCACCAGCCGTACCCCCAGGGGAAGCCAGCGCCATCACCACCAGCCGCTACGAGGCAGGCGTGCCTGCACGGACCGAGGGGGACTCGCCGGCGCCACCATGGGAGTCTTGCGGACCGCCGGCTTCTTGTGGAGCCTCGCCCCACCGCCACCGAGGCCGGTCGCCGCCTTGGATGAGCGCGTCGTGAAAGCCCGGGGCTCACCCACCTCCGCAGCCAGTGGGGAGACGAGCATCGAGCGACCCTTCGAGTCGCAGGACGCCGAGACATCCTTGTCGATGTCGAGGCCCAGCGTCATGTTGGAGCCGTATTGGTTAAATCCCATCTCGTTGCTGCCCACCACCACTTGACGCTCCTCCTGGTCTTTCACAGCGCCCACCGCCGGGGGCGCGGCCTGTGCGTCCTTGTCCTTGAGACCAAGCTTCTCCCAAGTCGCGGTATCGATGGAGTCATCTGAAGGAAATATGCCCTAGAGGCAATAATAAACTTATTATTTATTTCCTCATATCATGATAAATGTTTATTATTCATTCTAGAATTGTATTAACCGGAAACATAATACATGTGTGAATACATAGTCAAACATACTGTCACTAGTATGCCTCTACTTGACTAGCTTGTTGATCAAAGATGGTTATGTTTCCTAACCATAGACATGTGTTGTCATTTGATTAACGGGATCACATCATTAGGAGAATGATGTGATTGACATGACCCATTCCGTTAGCCTAGCACTTGATCGTTTAGTATGTTGCTATTGCTTTCTTCATGACTTATACATATTCCTGTAACTATGAGATTATGCAACTCCCGTTTACCGGTGGAACACTTTGGGTGCTACCAAACGTCACAATGTAACTGGGTGATTATAAAGGAGTACTACAGGTGTCTCTGAAGGTACATGTTGGGTTGGCGTATTTTGAGATTAGGTTTTGTCACTCTGATTGTCGGAGAGGTATCTCTGGGCCCTCTCGGTAATGCACATCACTATAAGCCTTGCAAGCAATGTAGATAATGAGTTAGTTACGGAATGATGCATTACGTAACGAGTAAAGAGACTTGCCGGTGACGAGATTGAACTAGGTATTGGATACCGACGATCGAATCTCGGGCAAGTAACATACCGATGACAAAGGGAACAACGTATGTTGTTATGCGGTTTGACCGATAAAGATCTTCGTAGAATATGTAGGAACCAATATGGGCATCCAGGTTCCGCAATTGGTTATTGACCGAGAATAGTTCTAGGTCATGTCTACATAGTTCTCGAACCCGTAGGGTCCGCACGCTTAACGTTACGATGACAGTTTTATTATGAGTTTATAAGTTTTGATGTACCGAAGTTTGTTCGGAGTCTCGGATGTGATCGCGGATATGACGAGGAGTCTCGAAATGGTCGAGACATAAATATTGATATATTGGACGACTATATTCAGACACCGGAAGTGTTTCAGACGTTTTCGGAGAAAACCGGAGTGCCGGAGGGTTACCGGAACCCCCCCCCCCCCGGAGAGATAATGGGCCACATGGGCCTTGGTGGAAAGAGAGAGGGGCGGCCAGCATGGGCCGCGCGCCCCCTCCCCCTCTTGTCCGAATTGGACTAGGAGGGGGGCGGCGCCCCCCTCTTTCCTTCCCCCTCTCCCCCTTCCATTCCCCCTCCTAGTAGGAGTAGGAAAGGGGGAGTCCTACTCCTACTAGGAGGAGGACTCCTCCTCCTGGCGCGCCCTCTAGGGCCGGCCGGCCTCCCCCCTTGCTCCTTTATATACGGGGGCGGGGGGCACCCTAGGACAAACAAGTTGATCTACGGATCATTCCTTAGCCGTGTGCGGTGCTCCCCTCCACCATATTCCACCTCGGTCATATCGTCGCGGAGTTTAGGCGAAGCCCTGCGCTGGTAGAACTTCATCATCGTCACCACGCCGTCATGCTGACAGAACTCATCCCCTAAGCTTTGCTGGATCGGAGCCCGAGGATCGTCATCGAGCTGAACGTGTGCTGAACTCGGAGGTGCCGTACGTTCGGTGCTTGGATCGGTCGGATCGTGAAGACGTACGACTACATCAACCGCGTTGTCATAACGCTTCCGCTTACGGTCTACGAGGGTACGTGGACAACACTCTCCCCTCTCGTTGCTATGCCATCACCATGATCTTGCGTGTGCGTAGGAAATATTTTGAAATTACTACGTTCCCCAACAGTGGCATCCAAGCCTAGGTTTTATGCGTTGATGTTATATGCACGAGTAGAACACAAGTGAGTTGTGGGCGATACAAGTCATACTGCTTACCAGCATGTCATACTTTGGTTCAGCGGTATTGTTGGATGAAGCGGTCCGGACCGACATTACGCGTACGCTTACGCGAGACTGGTTTTACCGCCGTGCTTTGCACACAGGTGACTAGCGGGTGTCTGTTTCTCCAACTTTAGTTGAACCGAGTGTGGCTACGCCCGGTCCTTGTGAAGGTTAAAACAACACCAACTTGACAAACTATCATTGTGGTTTTGATGCGTAGGTAAGAACGGTTCTTGCTCAGCCCGTAGCAGCCACGTAAAACTTGCAACAACAAAGTAGAGGACGTCTAACTTTTTTTTGCAGGGCATGTTGTGATGTGATATGGTCAAGACGTGATGCTATATTTTATTGTCTGAGATGATCATGTTTTGTAACCGAAGTTATCGGCAACTGGCAGGAGCCATATGGTTGTCGCTTTATTGTATGAAATGCAAACACCATGTAATTGCTTTACTTTATCACTAAGCGGTAGCGATAGTCGTAGAAGCAATAGATGGCGTAATGACAACGATGCTACGATGGAGATCAAGGTGTCGCGCCGGTGACGATGGTGATCACGATGGTGCTTTGAAGATGGAGATCACAAGCACAAGATGATGATGGCCATATCATATCACTTATATTGATTGCATGTGATGTTTATCCTTTATGCATCTTATCTTGCTTTGATTGACGGTAGCATTTTAAGATGATCTCTCACTAATTATCAAGAAGTGTTCTCCCTGAGTATGCACCGTTGCGAAAGTTCTTCGTGCTGAGACACCACGTGATGATCGGGTGTGATAGGCTCTACGTTCAAATACAACAGGTGCAAAACAGTTGCATACGCGGAATACTCAGGTTAAACTTGACGAGCCTAGCATATACAGATATGGCCTCGGAACACGGAGACCGAAAGGTCAAGCGTGAATCATATAGTAGATATGATCAACATAGTGATGTTCACCATTGAAACTACTCCATCTCACGTGATGATCGGACATGGTTTAGTTGATATGGATCACGTAATCACTTAGAGGATTAGAGGGATGTCTATCTAAGTGGGAGTTCTTAAGTAATATGATTAATTGAACTTAAATTTATCATGAACTTAGTCCTAGTAGTATTTTGCAAATTATGTTGTAGATCAATAGCTTGCGTTGTTGCTTTCATATGTTTATTTTGATATGTTCCTAGAGAAAATTGTGTTGAAAGATGTTAGTACCAATGATGCGGATTGGATCCGTGATCCGAGGTTTATCCTCATTGCTGCACAGAAGAATTATGTCCTTAATGCACCGCTAGGTTATTGCAGGAGCAGATGGAGACGTTATGAACGTTTGGTTAGCTCAATATGATGACTACTTGATAGTTTAGTGCACCATGCTTAACGGCTTAGAATCGGGACTTCAAGGACGTTTTGAATGTCATGGACTATATGAGATGTTCCAGAAATTGAAGTTGATATTTCAAGGAAATACCTGAGTTGAGAGATATGAAGTCTGCAACAAGTTCTATAGCTAAAAGATGGAGGAGAATCACTCAACTAGTGAGCATGTGCTCAGATTGTCTGTGTACTTCAATCGCTTGAATCAAGTGGGAGTTAATCTTCCAGATAAGATAGTGATTGACAGAATTCTCTAGTCACCATCACTAAGTTACTAGAACTTTGTGATGAACTATAGTATGCAAGGGATGACGAAGATGATTCCCGAGCTCTTCGTGATGTTGAAATCGACGAAGGTAGAAATCAAGAAAGAGCATCAAGTGTTGATGATTGACAAGACCACTAGTTTCAAGAAAAGGGCAAAGGGAAAGAAAGGGAAACTTCAAGTAGAATGGCAAACAAGTTGTCAATCCCGTGAAGAAGACCAAAGCTGGACGAAAGCCTGAAGCTGAGTGCTTACACTGCAAAGGAAATGGTCACTGGAAGCGGAAATGCCCTAAATATTTGGCAAAGTGAACAAGGGTATATTTGATATACAGGTTACTTATGTGTGCCTTACTAGTGTTTATAGTAGCCCCTAAGTATTTGATACTTGTTCGGTTGCTAAGATTAGTAACTCGAAACAGGAGTTACAGAATAAACACAGACTAGTTGAAGGGGAAGTGACAATGAGTGTTGGAAGTAGTTCCAAGATTGATATGATCATCATCACACACTCCCTATACTTTCGGGATTAGTGTGTTAAACCTAAATAAATGTTATTTGGCGTTTATGCTGAGCATGAATATGATTTGATCATGTTTATTGCGATACGGTTATTCATTTAAAGTTAGAGAATAATTGTTATTCTGTTTACATGAATAAGACCTTCGATGGTCATACACCCAATGAACATAGTTTGTTGGATCTCGATCGTAGTGATACACATATTCATAATATTGATGCCAAAAGATGCAAAGTTAATAATGATAGTGCAACTTATTTGTGGCACTGCCGTTTGGGTCATATCGATGTAAAGCGCATGAAGAAACTCCATAAAGATGGATTTTTGGAATCACTTGGTTATGAATCATTTGATGCTTGCAAACCGTGCCTTTTGGGCAAGATGACTAAAACTCCGTTCTCCGAAATAATGGAACAAGCTACTGACTTGTTGGAAATAATACATACCGATGTATGCGATCCAATGAGTGTTGATGCTCGTGGCAAGTATCATTATTTTCTGACCTTCACAAGATGATTTGAGGAGATATGGGTATATCTACTTGATGAAACATAAGTCTGAAATAGTTGAAAGGTTCAAAGAATTTCAGAGTGAAGTGGAAAAATCATCGTAACAAGACAATAAAGTTTCTATGATCTGATTGTAGAGATGAATATTTGAGCTACGAGTTTGGCCTTCATTTTAAACAATGTGGAATAGTTTCACAGCTCATGCCATATGGAACACCACAACGTAATGGTGTGTCCGAACGTCATAATCGTACTTTACTAGATATGGTGCGATCTATGATGTCTCTTACCGATTTACCACTATCGTTTTGGGGTTATGCATTAGAGACAGCTGCATTCACGTTTAATAGGGAACCATCTAAATCCATTGAGACGACACCGTATGAACTATGGTTTAGCAGTAAACCTAAGCCGTTGTTTCTTAAATTTAGGGGCTGCGATGCTTATGTGAAAAAGTTTCAACCTGATAAGCTCGAACCCAAATCGGAGAAGTGCGTCTTCATGAATACCCAAAGGTAACTATTGGGTACACCTTCTATCACAGATCTGAAGTCGTTGCTAAGATGGATCCTTTCTAGAGAAGAAGTTTCTCTCGAAAGAAGTGAGTGGGAGGAAAGTAGAACTTGATGAGGTAATTGTACCTTCTCCCTTATTGGAAAGTAGTTCATCACAGAAATCAGTTCCAGTGATTCCTACACCAATTAGTGAGGAAGTTAATGATGATGATCATGAAACTCCAGATCAAGTTGCTACCAAACCTCGTAGGTCTTCCAGAGTAAGATCCGCACCAGAGTGGTACGATAATCATGTTCTGGAAGTCATGTTACTAGACCATGATGAACCTACGAACTATGTGGAAGCGATGATGAGCCCAGATTCCACGAAATGGCTTGAGGCCATAAAATCTGAGATATGATCCATGTATGAGAACAAAGTATGGACTTTGATTGACTTGCTCGATGATCAGCAAGCCATGTTAAATAAATGGATCTTCAAGAGGAAGATGGACACTGATAGTAGTGTTACTATCTACTAAGCTCGACTTGTTGTGAAAGGTTTTCAACAAGTTTAAGGTGTTGAATACGATGAGATTTTCTCACTCGTATCGAAGCTTAAGTCTGTCTGTATCATGTTAGAAATTGCCACATTTTATGAAATCTGGCAAATGGATGTCAAAACTGCATTCCTTAATGGATTTATTAAAGAAGAGTTGTATATGATGCAACCAGAAAGTTTTTGTCAATCCTAAAGATGCTAGCAAAGTGTGCAAGCTCCAGCAATCCATCAATGGACTGGTGCATGCATCTCGGAGTTGGAATATACGCTTTGATGAGTTGGTCAAAGCATATGGTTTTATACAGACTTTTGGAAAGGCCTATATTTACAAGAAAGTGAGTGGGAACACTACAGCCTTTCTGATAAGTATATGTGAATGACATATTATTAATTGGAAATGATGTAGAATTTTCTGGAAAGCATAAAGGAGTGTTTGAAAGGAGTTTTTCAAAGAAACACCTCGGTGAAGCTGCTTACACGTTGAGCATCAAGATCTATATAGATAGATCAAGACGCTTGATAAGTTTTTCAATGAGTACATACCTTGATAAATTTTTGAAATAGTTCAAAATGGAACGGTCAAAGAAGGAGTTCTTGCCTGTGATGCAAAGGTGTGAAGTTGAGTAAGACTCAAGACACGACCATGGCAGAAAATAGAAAGAGAATGAAAAGTCATTCCCTAGGCCTCAGTCATAGGTTCTATAAAGTATGCTATGCTGTGAACCAGACCTATTGTATACCTTGCCCTGAGTTTGACAAAGGAATACAATATTGATCTAAGAGTAGATCACTGGACAGCAGTCAAGAATATCCTTAGTGAGGACTAAGGAGATGTTTCTCGATTATGAAGGTGATAAAAGAGCCCGTCGTAAAGAGTTACAACGATGCAAGCTTTTACACCAATCCAGATGACTCTAAGTCTCAATCTGGATACATATTGAAAGTGGGAGCAATTAGCTAGAGTAGCTCCGTGCAGAGCATTATGGACATAGAATATTTGAAAAATACATACGGCTCTGAATGTGACAGACCCATTGACTAAGCTTCTCACACGAGCAAAACATGATCACACCTCAATACTCTTTGGGTGTTAATCACATAGCTATGTGAACTAGATTATTGACTCTAGTAAACCCTTTGGGTGTTGGTCACATGACGATGCACTAGTAGAAAAGGGGGCAATGGTCCAGGCCGGTCCAGCCCATTAGTCCCGGTTCAATCCAGAACCGGGACCAATGGGGGCATTTGACCCGGTTCGTGAGCCCCGGGGGCCAGCCGGGCCACGTGGGCCATTGGTCCCGGTTCGTCTGGACCTTTTGGTCCTGGTTGGTGGGGCGAACCGGGACCAATGGGCCGCACTCCTGGCCCACCACCATTGGTCCCGGTTGGTGGCATGAACCGGGACCAAAGGCAACCCTTTAGTCCCGGTTCGTGCGACCAACCAGACCAATGGTGGTGCCTATATATACCCCCTCGCGCAAGAGCAGAGCACACTGCTCTGTTTTTTCTGGCCGAGGGGGAGAGGGCTTGGTGGTGCTCTAGCTCACCTCCTATGCACACAAGGTGTTCAATGGAATGCCCGAGCCACACTACTTAAGGTTTCTCCTCTCCAAGCTCGACCGCCAAGCTCCATTTTCCTCAATATTTGTCTAGGTTTAGCGGTCCGTCACGCCCCGTCCCCGTCTTCAACGTCGTCGATCACCCGCACCGATCTCATCGCCGGCACCACCGTGGTGAGCCTCTTGTTCTTATCTTCTTTCTGAAAGGAAAAATATTCTTATTTGTATGTTTAGATAGATACTTGTATAATTTTCTTACTTTTATTATTGCATCTTATATAGTGCAATGGTTTTGGTATCCGCCCCCGTCGGCCCTCGTCCTGTCTATGATTCGGATGTGGTATATATTATCTTTTCATAACTATTGGTTCATTTATTGTTTATGACAATTATGCCGACCAACGTGACATAGATTTTATTCATCTAGGAGGTTGTTGAACCGGAAATTCCAACCGACCCTATTGTCGAGAGGTTAAATTTAGTTCAAGAAGAAAACAATTTGTTAAAGGAAAAAAAAATAGAAAAATTGAGGAGGAGAAGATGATATTGGAGTTGGATGTTGCGGATGTCGTCGATGATCACAAGATCAAGATGGATGCAATGCGCTTGAAGATTAGAAAGATTAGAAAATATGCCATTCATACCGAGGCTTGGTATCATTATGCCGTTGAATCAGTTGTTACATTGGTTGCGATTATGATCGCATTTGTTTTCGCATTGAAATGTTTTACATAGTTTCAGTGTATGGTTTAATTAATTTAGATGCTCTACAGAGCTTTATGTTGTTAGATGAGAACTATGTATGTACTTTGGTTTTAATGTGATGATGAACTTCTATTAATTTGGTCACTTAATTATCTATTCATGATGTTCTGTAATGATTTTTGACACACTTAATTATATATAATGCACACAAATGAACCGGCAATGGATGTACGGTTCAAGACACACCTCCGAGTACATTAAGGGCGTGCATAATTTTCTCGAAGTGGCTGAGGCAAACAAGCAGAATGGTTTTATGTGTTGTCCATGCCCTATATGTGGGAATACAAAGTCTTACTCTGACTGGAAAATCCTCCACACCCACCTGCTTTACAAGGGTTTCATGCCACACTATAATGTTTGGATGAGGCACGGAGAAATAGGGGTTATGATGGAAGACGGCGAAGAAGAAGAGTACGATGACAACTATGTGCCCCCTGAATACGGTGATGCTCCAGAAGATCAAGAGGAACCAGACGATGTGCACGATGATGCTGCAACGGGCGAAGCTGCTGAAGATCAAGAGGAACCAAACGATGTGCCCGATGATGATGATCTCCGCCGGGTCATTGTCGATGCAAGGACGCAATGCGAAAGTCAAAAGGAGAAGCTGAAGTTCGATCGCATGCTAGAGGACCACAAAAAAGGGTTATACCCCAATTGCGAAGATGGCAACACAAAGCTCGGTATCGTACTGGAATTGCTGCAGTGGAAGGCAGAGAATGATGTGCCTGACAAAGGATTTGAGAAGCTACTTACAATATTGAAGAAGAAGCTTCCAAAGGATAACGAATTACCCGACAGTACATACGCAGCAAGGAAGGTCGTATGCCCTCTAGGATTGGAGGTGCAGAAGATACATGCATGCCCTAATGAGTGCATCCTCTACCGCGGTGCGTACAAGGATCTGAACGCATGCCCGGTATGCGGTGCATTACGGTATAAGATCAGACGAGATGACCCTGGTGATGTTGACGGCGAGCCCCCCAGGAAGAGGGTTCCTGCGAAGGTGATGTGGTATGCTCCTATAATACCACGGTTGAAACGTCTGTTCAGAAATGTAGAGCATGCCAAGTTGATGCGATGGCACAGTGAGGACCGTAAGAAAGACGGGAAGTTGAGAGCACCCGCTGACGGGTCGCAGTGGAGAAAAATCGAGAGAAAGTACTGGGATGAGTTTGCAAGTGAGCCAAGGAACGTATGGTTTGCTTTAAGCGCGGATGGCATTAATCCTTCCGGGGAGCAGAGCAGCAATCACAGCACCTGGCCCGTGACTCTATGTATGTATAACCTTCCTCCTTGGATGTGCATGAAGCGGAAGTTCATTATGATGCCAGTTCTCATCCAAGGCCCTAAGCAACCCGGCAATGACATTGATGTGTACGTAAGGCCATTAGTTGAAGAACTTTTACAGCTGTGGAATGGAAACGGTGTACGTACGTGGGATGAGCACAAACATGAGGAATTTAACCTAAAGGCTTTGCTGTTCATGACCATCAACAATTTGCCCGCTCTCAGTAACCTTTCAGGACAGACAAACAAGGGATACCACGCATGCACACACTGTTTACTTGACACCGATAGTATATACCTGGCAAGCTGCAGGAAGAATGTGTACCTGGGCCATCGTCGATTTCTTCCGACCAACCATCAATGTCGAAACAAAGGCAAGCATTTCAAAGGCGAGGCAGATCACCGGAAGAAGCCCGCCATGCGTACCGGTGATCACGTACTTGCTATGGTCAATGATTTACACGTAATCTTTGGAAAGGGTCCCGGCGGACTAGCTGTTCCGAGTGACGCTGGGGGACACGCACCCATGTGGAAGAAGAAATCTATATTTTGGGACCTACCCTACTGGAAAGACCTAGAGGTCCGCTCTTCGATCGACGTGATGCACGTGATGAAGAATCTTTGCGTGAACCTACTAGGCTTCTTGGGCGTGTATGGGGAGACAAAAGATACAGCTGAGGCACGGGAGGACCTACAATGTTTGCACGAAAAAGACGGCATGCCTCCAAAGCAGTATGAAGGTCCTGCCAGCTATGCTCTTACCAAAGAAGAGAAGTAAATCTTCTTTGAATGCCTGCTTAGTATGAAGGTCCCGACTGGCTTCTCGTCGAATATAAAAGGAATAATAAATATGGCAGAGAAAAAGTTTCAGAACCTAAAGTCTCATGACTGCCACGTGATTATGACGCAACTGCTTCCGGTTGCATTTAGGGGCCTTCTACCAGAAAACGTCCGATTAGCCATTGTGAAGCTATGTGCATTCCTCAATGCAATATCTCAGAAGGTGATCGATCCAGAAATCATACCAAGGCTAAGGAGTGATGTGGTGCAATATCTTGTCAGTTTCGAGCTGGTGTTCCCACCATCCTTCTTCAATATCATGACGCACGTCCTAGTTCATCTAGTTGATGAGATTGTCATTCTGGGCCCCGTATTTCTACACAATATGTACCCCTTTGAGAGGTTCATGGGAGTCCTAAAGAAATATGTCCGTAACCGCGCTAGGCCAGAAGGAAGCATCTCCATGGGCCATCAAACAGAGGATGTCATCGGGTTTTGTGTTGACTTCATTCCTGGCCTTAAGAAGATAGGTCTCCCTAAATCGCGGTATGAGGGGAGACTGACTGGAAAAGGCACGCTTGGAAAGGACTCAATAATATGCAGGGACGGATATTCTTGGTCTCAAGCCCACTACACAGTTCTACAGAACTCTACCTTGGTGACCCCGTATGTCGATGAACACAAGAACAGTCTGCGCTCCAAACACCCGGAGCAGTGCGACGACTGGATTACATGTGAACACATCAGGACTTTCAGCAGTTGGTTGGAAGCACGTATCAGAGGTGACAACACTATTTCTGATGAGCTGTACTTGTTATCCAGGGGACCATCTTTGACTGTATTGATTTGGAAAGGATACGAGATAAATGGGAATACATTTTACACGATTGACCAAGATCAAAAGAGCACCAACCAAAACAGTGGTGTCCGCTTTGATGCAACAACCGAGAGGGGAAAGGACACATATTATGGTTACATAGTGGACATATGGGAACTTGACTACGGACATGATTTTAAGGTCCCTTTGTTTAAGTGCAAATGGATCAATCTGTCAGGAGGCGGGGTATAGGTAGACCCACAGTACGGAATCACAACAGTGGATCTAAAAAATCTTGGGTACACTGACGAACCGTTCGTCCTAGCCAATGATGTGGCACAGGTTATCTATGTGAAGGACATGTCTACCAGACCGAGAAAGAGAAAAGATAAGGAAGCGAATACATCATACGATGAGCCAAAGCGCCACATAGTTCTTTCAGGAAAAAGGGACATCGTGGGAGTGGAGGACAAGACAGACATGTCTGAAGATTATGAAAAGTTTCATGAAATTCCTCCCTTTAAAGTCAAGGCTGACCCCAGCATCCTGATAAACGATGAAGATTATCCATGGTTACGGCGCAATAAGCAAATGACACAAGTGAAGAAAAAGTGAAGACTTTCTCCCGCAACTATTATGATGATACCATGCCAACTTCGTAACTGACGAGTATGATACCATTGTTCATTTTGTACATGCACATGCTATGTGTGGGTCAATTTATGATACCATGCCAACTTTCAACTTTTTCAGAGTTCATTTGAAATGCTTTAATGTCTTATGGTTCGGCCCTCATAATAATTAAAAATAGCAACAATAAGTATTTTGTTGTAAGTAGAAACAAAATAAAATAAATAAAGCAAGAAAGAAAACAAAAAAAGTGGAAATTTATAATTTTCCTAAAACTAAAAGCAAAAAGAATTAAAAATAAAGCAAAAAACAAAAGAAAATAAATAATGCAGAAAACAAAACAAAAAACAACAATAAGTATTTTGTTGTAAGTAGAAACAAAATAAAATAAATAAAGCAAGAAAGAAAACAAAAAAAGTGTTTTCAAATTTGAAAAGTAATGGCACTAACAGAAAGTTTATAATTTTCCTAAAACTAAAAGCAAAAAGAATTAAAAAAATAAAGCAAAAAACAAAAGAAAATAAATAATGCAGAAAACAAAACAAAAAAATGGAAAAAAATAGCAACAATAAGTAAAGAAAACAAAAAAACAAAAAAAAGTGCCCCCTACTGGGCCCCCACGGCCTGAATACGACTTGAATCCCTACTTTGGGCCAGGATTCAGGCCCGTAGAAGGCCCAGTAGGCCCATCGGGCAAATCAGTAGCAAGTAGGCCCATAAGCCTGCAGTAGAGAGGAGTTCAAGAGGGGTGCGACAGTGGGGCTTATAAACCACTGTGAGCCCCTCTCAACTAGCGAGGTGGGACTAAACTTTGGCCCCGATGCGGGCAGCACAGGGGCCTTTGGTCCCGGTTGGTGGCACCAACCGGGACTAAAGGGGGGGCATTGGTCCCGGTTGGTGCCACCAACTGGGACTAAAGGCCGCAGCTTCCCGCCCTTTGGGCTGCCGAAAAAGAAGCCTTTGGTCCCGGTTGGTGGAACCAACCGGGACTAAAGGGGGCATTAGTCCCGGTTGGTGCCACCAACCGGGACCAATGCTCCTTGTATATAAGTAGCACTTCGCAGTTTTGCAGAGTTCATCGCCACCAGTTGCCCCCCGACGACGCGGAGCACGTCGACGCCGCCAGGCTGCCCCGACACCGCCCGCCGTCCCCG